>NC_091750.1:32466262-32638762 GCF_043380555.1 Nothobranchius furzeri | reverse complement strand
ATCTCATTGTTAACACGTATTTGTGAATGTTGCATTCTTTTCTCTCATTTATATTCATGATATAAACTGTAGAATTGTTTTTAAAACACATTTTTATGCAAATATAATTATTTAGAACTTCAAACGAAGCAGAAAAATCTGCCATTTTTAAAATGAGATATTTCACCAGATCCAAGTTTCCTTTCTCTTAAATGTACTTTTCCTGATTGTTCCTGACCCAAAATCTGCCGTGGCATCAACGATTATGATGCAGCTGACGGGATTATTTCTTTGCTATTAGTCAAATCTGCAGAATTAGACGTCATATTTATAATTTGAGATTCTAGAATAATGACTTCCTGAATATTTTCATTTTCTCGTTGGAAACCTTACAGTGATTGTTGGTTTTTGGGGTTTGCACCTTCCCCTGGTGGAGAAAAAGCATCTCCTCTTCCTCCCTCCTGCTGTGAAACTGATCAGCTGCTTCCTGTCTGTAAATAAAAGGCAAACTGTAATCCACTTGATAAATATCAAGCAGAATATGGCAATCAGCTGAAAGCAATTTGCCAGTGTGTGCTCCAGCCAGCGGCTTGTGATTTCTCTCCTGTCATCTATTATGGAGCACACACTCAGGCCAAAACACACAATACTCCCAGATTGCTGTCATATGGAGAGCAAGCCCTGAAAAACCTTCATTTTTCCTTGTCTGCACTTCAAATAAACTTGTACTTGTTAAATAACTGGAGAGATGTTTTTCTTTTCCAGGGGTTGCAGTAATGTGCCACTTCCTTTGTTTGTTGGAAGCTCGGCTGCAGGACCGGAGACGGGTTTGATCTCCGTGGATGCAGCCTGTTGAACGCTGCGAGTCTTTAGATGTCATACTCATCTCCTAAAAGCTCCCCTGGGTTCTCTTCATACTGTCCACTTTTCCTGAGCAGTTACTTTGGGAAAAATCAGATTTTTTATGCACTTTTTAAAAATCCAAACATGTGACAAGAGAAAGCAGCTTGTAGCGTTAATCGTATTGATCTGTTTTTCCAGTTGTTTTATTTTGATTAAAGCCCTCTGATGACAGACGTGATCCCAGCTGCAGAAGGACTCCGATCCAGCTCTTTATCTCCTACATCTAACCACATTCACACAGACGACTGCTGCCGAGGTTCTAAAGAAGACCTTGGTGTTGCCTTTGGGTCTCCCTCCGCCCTTCTCCAGTCATTTTCCTTCAGCCAACATGTCGGGTAGACGATCGTTCGTCCCTGCTCTGTGACCCTGACCTGGCAAACAGGCAGCAAATGTAGAAAAACAATCAACTTGCCCCAAAACAAAACCTTCTTTAGTTAAGCATCAAGAGAGGGCGTGCATGTCTGTTCATTCAGGTGAACTAAAACCAGCTGCATTAGGAGGGATCTCAGGTCTGTTTAGTTAAAACATAAACAGAAAATAGCTGTTTAGACACATTTAAGATGTAAACATCATGAGTGAAACTGTGCAGATAAACAGCCACACAAAGTTGTTGTGGGTTTGATATCATCTTTAATGTTTTGGACCAACATTTATGGTTGTGCAGCTGAAAACAGTTTCAGGCAGCTTTGGTTGTAGGTGATAAATGTGGCTTGTTGTGGCTCTCGCTCCACTCAGGGTTTATTGTAGTCTAAGTCTGCATGAGACAATGACGGCATTCTTGTGCAAAACGTAGCTTTAAATTATGCAGTCACAATTTTTTTATTCAGTTTTGGAAAAGTTTGGCTTTTTTAATTATGCAGGTTATGTTATTATCAGATGAAACACAGACGGGTGCTAACACACGCAGGAAGGTGAGCTCAGACTGTTAAAACATGCATTTCTCTGGTAGACTCTTCTTTACACCAAATCTATTTAGTCATGAGTTTGAGAATCCCAACGGTCCCTCCACATGAAACAGTTCAGTAAAGACATGGCATCCCTTCTGCAGCGACGAGGAACTGGTCAAACCCTGTTGATGGAAGAGCAGCAATAACAGGGATATTTAATAATCACGTTCCTTTCCCGAGTCTTCCCGCATCAGGACCGCTTCTCTTCACTGAGAGCTGCTTACAGCTACGTTCAGAGCTGCTGAAGAGCTTTACTCCAACAGTACAGACAGATTAAGACAGCGTAACTCTGCTTTTCTAAAGGGATTAATAACAAATGCTTCTTTTCTATAAAACCCTTCAGAGCTGAAGTTTGTTGTTGTTGTTTTTTGTATTCATTCTATTTTAAGTTTGGTTCACCTGGTTTCTTGTTGCTCTCAGTTCGCTCAGATTCTCACCACACCTGGTCCACCTTTGGTCGTCCAGTCTCAGCGCGGTCTCTCCTCAGTTCTTTGTGAGAATTCCCCATTCCCATGCCTGTTTCTGCCCCTGGAATCGTGTGTTTTTGTTTTTATTTTAGTCCCTTTTATGCCTGCCCTCTCATTGTCTGCTGCTTTCACTCATGGACGCTACAGACCAACACAAATCAGGGCTATGCTGTTGCTGAAAGGTCTTGGGAAAGCAATCAAACCATAAAAATGTTTACGAGCATATCTAGATGTTGATGTTGACATTTGCACCACATACACGTGTTTTTTCACGTAGAAGAAGAACATTTCATTGTCGGCTCTTTTATTTTATTACCCGATACAAATGTTTCTAGTTTTTTATTTTTATTTTGTAGAAATACTTTATTTTTGTAAACCATAACCATTTTACAAATAGAATAGTAGTTGTGCACATTCAACAAAACTCACTTTTTAAAATCTTTGTTTGTGATAATTTATTGTTATCCAAATTTTTTCTTGGAAACACAAAGAAAGATCATTCTGTACAAGAAAGGTTTCTTTCACTGATGTTTTTGGTTGATTTTATGATAAAAAAAAAAAGTTTACTCACTTATTTCCAAGTGACCTTGTTGGCCGTAGGAATCGGA
The DNA here is from genome assembly GCF_043380555.1 of Nothobranchius furzeri. NCBI lineage: Eukaryota > Metazoa > Chordata > Actinopteri > Cyprinodontiformes > Nothobranchiidae > Nothobranchius > Nothobranchius furzeri. The sequence continues at coordinate 32,635,858 of NC_091750.1, read as the reverse complement.
GACAATAAACTGAATAATCAGTCAGTTGAAATAAAAATTATTTGTTTTGGTAAATTATTATTTTGTTTATAAAATGTCGTGCTTCTGAATATAAAATGTGATCTTTGCATTTTCTTATTTGACCTTATTTGACCTTTGCTTTACAGTAACTTTGTTTACAAAGCAACAATAAAAAATATTCTATTCTGTTCTATTAAATTTGTTCCTTCTGGAGAAATCAAAGAAAATGTGTCACTGTGAATATTTCCAGCATCTTGAAGAATAAACTGTTGTCCCCCTCCACCTGCTTTTGAATCCTGAAACGAATGAGCAGAAAGCTTTGAGAAGTACCCACCAGGACAACCAAAGCTTTGGAGCTTTAGCTCGTCTAAAAACAAGGAACGTCAGGGTCGGTCAGCTGGTGGACTTTGCAAGCATCGGCTGCAGGAAGGAATGTGTTGTTAAATCTGAAAGCAGAAGGTGAGCGTTTGCGTTCAGGAGGTAAACAACAACATTTGCATGATGAGAATCTGTCTAATGGAAGAAAATCAACAAAAACAAAATCTGTTGTTATATAAATACGATCAGAAGTGGAGAATCAGTCATGTTTTTATGTAAATTTGCGGTAAATCTTAGGTTCTGGCATGTGAAAGGAAACAACATCCATCCTATTTTCTAGTTTTATTTTCTGTTTTTACCATGAATTGTCTTTTTGTTTTAGTTGAAGCAGGAAACTCACAAGGTTCATGCACATCGTTTCAGTGAGAAGTTTCAACTGAGAACCAGAACAAAATCTGAATTGTTGTGTTTTTTTCCAAGAAGATGATTTCTCAGCATCATAACTTGCATGAATCTGATTTCCTGTTTCTGCTGCTGTCGTCCTCCAGCTGAGTGCTTGCTCTCTTCTGTTTCTCTTTGACAAAAGGCACACGTCTCAAGGAGACGGGGGTTTCTGCAGAATGTTCATGCATCTGTTGAAATGGGCTTTCCAGTGATTTCTGATTTCTGCAGTCATGTTGTTGTTGTTGTTGTTGTTGTTTTGAGTGCTGTTGTGTTTTGTGCTTACACATTTTCAGGCAGAAGAACCTTCATTGCTGGAGTTTCGAATGGAGACAAAAAAACTGATTTTTAACTTTCAAGAAAATGGAAGAGATTTGTGAACAAATCCTTTTATGGACATCGGACCATTGGTTGTTAGAAAATCTTTACATTAAAATAAAAGAGAAAATTACGCTGCAGAGCAAAAGCATGAAGTCGGATTCAATGAAAACCTGCAGATGAATCAAGAGTTTGAAGCCCGCCTTTCTTCAGAGGTGTGGAGCTGCTGGCTGGAGAAGAATACTGAACTTGAATGCTGCTGCAGCTTTTCAGAGAAGAGTGTTTTGTAATTGATCAAAGATTCCTGTTATTCTAAAGGGTCAGAAAATAAAACACAAAATTAAAATATTATTTTTTTGCTCTAAACTCAGCTGCATATTTGTGTTTTTCTGCAGAAGAGGAGGGCTGTGGACGCTGGCTGCAGCATCACATCCTGTCTGACTGGACTGGTGTAAACTGGGCGGAGAGAGAGCAGAGCAGAGCCAAACTGGAGTTTGACTCCTAAAAGTTGCTCAAGTTGGATTTTTTAAAGCAGAAAAAATCGGCAGGACTGTCCGTGGGGATGAGCCATGCTTCACCGGATTATTTGTGCATTTTCCACGTGATGTTTTTTGTATTTTTCTCCGGAGAAACTTTTGCTGAACGATGTTTTCGCTGCTTTTTGGAGCTTTTATGCACCTGAAGTATATGTTTTTACATGCCATCTTTTCCCATTTCTCTGCTTCCAATATTTATATCCAAGATGGTAATTAACATAATGTTGCATTCCTGTTAATTTCCACACGTGAAGGACAACACGGAGTCCAGATTGCCCCCCAAACGCAGATTTTGGCACTTTATGAATGCAGCTGTAATCACCAGGGGAGCCTCGAGAGCTTAAATGGGTCCATCACCAGAAAGAGACAATCAGGCTCCTTTATGTCTCAAGATCAGCAGCAGTTTCTGCACATTGTCTCTTATGAATAGACCGATCTCCAGTTGAGCCTCTCCACTTTGGAGATTTTTCGATTTTCGATTATACAGCTATTGAAATTAGGACGCACCGCTTGTTCCCTCCCTCGGCTTGGTGGCACGGCTGCCTTCTTTTGATTGACAGGTGAAATTGACACTCGGGTTGCCTCTTATCAAGCGAAGCATTTCAATCCGCCGCTAATTGCAGATGTGGTGCCATCCTTTTCTTTTCACCGCGTGTGATTGCAAGCAGCCTTCCGTTGCGCACAAGAGCAACGATCGATCACGTCTGGTTTTTCCTCTCTCTCTCTCCTCTTTCTTCTAATTGCATCAAAATTTCTTTTGTTGCCAGGGTTTAAATGCAGGAGAAACTGTAACTCGTTGTTTTTGGGCCGGATACAGCGAGGGCTGCGCGGGGGCAGAGATGCGTAATGCGCAGAGAGAAGTGGAGCTCCTCTCCGAGTAGGCAGCGTTCCGCACCCGAAAATGGTGAGTCACAAACATCTGGATGAGTTTAGTTTCATTTCTCTGCACTTCAGTTGATTTTCAAAGGAGAGAACCCCGCTTTGGTGGCGTGTTTAGTCAGGAGAGCTTGAACCGACGCGCTGCGGGTTATTATAAGAAATGGGAAAAACAAAAACTAAAGTTTTAGTTAGAAAAGGAAAAATGTTTCATGATAATTCAGTTTTATTATTTGGGTGATAATGCATTCTGAAACTTCAGTAAACTTTACTGAAGTCATTCACAAAATGTTTCCTGCATGAGAAATGTGAGCTTTCTTCGTGCTGCTGGCACCGAAATTCCACTTTTAGTTTATTAGAAATAATATTTAAAAGCTACAATCGTCATTAAACATTTAATTAAACGTGCGTCTGGTCGCACAGTCTGAGCCGGAGGTGAAGAAGGAGTCCGGGGAGTCCAGCCCGCCGGAGGCCGCCTGCCTCTGCTCTCCTCCGGCCGCCAACCAGTGCGCCAGCTGCGGCATGGAGATCCAGGACCGGTACCTGCTGAAGGTGCCTGAGCTTCAGACTCAACTTTCTGCTTACATTTGATTTGATGCCTTATTGTTAATTAACTATTGAGAGTTATTTAATAGAACGTTTGGAGACACCTTTAAGAAATGGTTATAAATAAGAACAAAAATGTTAAATGAGCATTTTCCCTACGTTGACCCTTTTGACTGGAGAGTGTGTGCGCTGTCCGTGCGTCAGGCTGTGAGTGTGTGTTGTCTTGTCGCAGGTCAACAACCTGAACTGGCATCTGGGCTGTTTGGAGTGTTCCGTCTGCAGAGCGTCTCTGCGCCAACACAGCAGCTGTTACGTGAAAAACAAAGAAATTTACTGCAAACTGGATTATTTCAGGTAAGAGCAGAGCTGCTCTGCGCTTAGTTTTAATTTTATTTATCTGTTCTGGTTGGTGAATATCTCTTAATGAGAGTTTTTCTCCCAAAACAATTATTTATCTGACATCCTATCAAAGTAGGCCTGACTTCGAACATTTTATGTATGAATTTATTTATTGTTTTAATCAGCTTATTTGACAATACTGTTAATTAAAAAATCCTTTAAGATAGAATATGTTTGGAAAAGCACATTTTTTATCGGAAAGTTCGTTTGGTTAAATGTAAATGCATCTATGTACAAAACAATAAATATAACACATTAATAATTACTAATGACTTAATCCCAAGACACTTCCTGCAAATTTCCTATTTAATCGTTTTAATAAAACTGGTTTTGAGAGAAAAACAAGAATAATGTGTTCATTTTAATTTAAATTCTAACGGGTTTCATTTGGTTTTTAGACCATTTCATCTGATTTTTTCTCTTAGAAAATGAAAACTCGTTTCATTTTTATTGTGAACAACTTAAATAACGGATGTGATCTTTAATTCTGTGTCATGGGTCTGAATTGTTCCTTAAACAAAAGAAAATAAAGTGTTTTTCTCTCATTATTAATGCCTCTGATGACTTTAATATGTGATTAATTCCCCTCAATCCGGCTCATTTTCAGCTTCTCTTCTCTATTTTGGTCTAAATAGAAAGAAAATATGTTTATTTTTGCTCTCATCAATGAGACGCCATGCCTCTGACGGGTTTGGCCCTTTGTCTCCTCTAACTGGAAGTATCAGCTGATTTTGTGGCTCCTTCTCATAAAGGAGCCTTATTTTGTGTGTTTACCTTGTCCTCTCGTTCTTTAATCCAATTACAACAAATAAACTGACACAGGAACCTCAAGCTGAAAGCAGGACACTAAGTTTTCGGGGGAGGATTGAGGAACATCTGCTCTGACTCAAATGTTTGCTGCTTTAATCTTCAATTTGCACCAAATCAGATTAGCACCGAGCTTCTGTTTAACCCTGATTTTGACCTTATTGCATGATTTCTGTTCTCATCCTTCTAAATTATAATCTGTTGAACTTTCACAGTTTTATTATTTAAGAACGGTGTATTTTGATGTTTAAAACAAAGAAATGTTAATTTTCTGTCATTTTGTAATAAATTAAATCACCAAACTGGCATCTAAATGAAACAGGAAGTAAGTCACAAACACCCTGCTTGTGTTCTCCTAACTCACAGTAGGTTTGGCACCAAATGTGCCCAGTGTGGCCGGCAGGTGTACGCCAGTGACTGGGTGAGACGGGCTCGAGGCAGCGTGTACCACCTGGCCTGCTTCGCCTGCTACTCCTGCAAGAGGCAGCTGTCCACCGGGGAGGAGTTTGGCCTGGTGGAGGGCAGGGTGCTGTGCAGGAGCCACTACGACATCATGCTGGAAAACCTCCGCAGGGCTGCAGAGAACGGTAACACAAGACTGGAGGATTCACCTGTGATGGAGCAGAAATACACCCGAGGAGGCAAAATGCAAATGTGCACATGAAAATTCAAACTCTTAAAGACCAACAGAGTCATGATAAAACAGCTCTTACGATAGGTTCAGTTGTTTTTACAGACAAAACATTCTTAAAAATTACCCGTTGTTGTTCTAAGGGTGGGTCTTGCTTTGTTTGTCAACAACAAATTTGGGTTTTAAATAAACAAAATAAGTCCTGTGGTTATGATGCACCAACATAGACAATAGATGCTTTATAACCGTACATGTGTAATTGAAGCATCGAAAAAGGTTTTAAACACAAATATTTAAATGTCTAGTTACAAATATTGTTTTTTTAATTGGTAGTCCACTTCAGGTGTGTTACTTCATCTGAGCATCTGTAAGAAAATTTAACCGATATTTTGGGAGCTCATTGATGCCCCAGTCACATTTTCCATAACAAAAAATCTGATTTTACAAATACTTCCTAACCCTTAATGAGGTTTTATGTCTAATGTTGATTTTTTTTGTGCAACTCCTCAATTTGCTGAGTGGATTTCATGTTTGTGGTCACCTTCAGGTACGGGTCTGACTCTGGAGGGAGCGCTTCCCTCTGATCAGGACTGTCAACCAAAACCAGCCAAGAGGGCACGGACTTCCTTCACAGCTGAGCAGCTGCAGGTGTGTGTGTGTGTGTGTGTGTGTGTGTGTGTGTGTGTGTGTGTGTGTGTGTGTGTGTGTGTGTGTGTGTGTGTTTGATACAAGCTTGTGTGTGTTTGTCCTCGCAGGTCATGCAGACTCAGTTTGCTCAGGACAACAACCCAGACGCGCAGACGCTGCAGAAGCTGGCAGAAATGACGGGACTGAGCAGAAGAGTCATACAGGTGAGTCAGCTTGACTTCATACAGGTGAGTCAGCTTGACTTCATACAGGTGAGTCAGCTTGACTTCATACAGGTGAGTCAGCATGACTTCATACAGGTGAGTCAGCATGACTTCATACAGGTGAGTCAGCATGACTTCATACAGGTGAGTCAGCATGACTTCATACAGGTGAGTCAGCATGACTTCATACAGGTGAGTCAGCATGACTTCATACAGGTGAGTCAGCATGACTTCATACAGGTGAGTCAGCATGACTTCATACAGGTGAGTCAGCATGACTTCATACAGGTGAGTCAGCATGACTTCATACGGGATCATTTCACAAATATCTAAATAAACACAAAACAATGAAATCAGAAAAACATCACATTTAAACTTGATAAATGTACATCTTGTAGGAAATTTCTCTGTTTTTGTTCTTTTCTCCAGAAATGTGTTTAATTGGATTTACTTTTTAGGAGCTAATATATATATATATATGTATATACATATATATATATATATATATATATATATATATATATATATATATATATATATATATATATATATATATATATATATATATATATATATATATATATATATATGTATATACATATATATATATATGTATATATATATATATATATATATATATATATATATGTATATACATATATATATATGTATATATATATATATATATATATATATATATATATATATATATATATATGTATATATATATATATATATATATATGTATATACATATATATATATGTATATATATATATATATATATATATATATATGTATATACATATATATATATATATGTATATACATATATATATATATATATATATATATATATATATATATATGTATATACATATATATATATATATGTATATACATATATATATATATGTATATGTATATACATATATGTATATATATATATATATATATATATATATATATATATATATATATATATGTATATACATATACATATATATATATATATATATATATATATATATATATATATATATACATATATATATATATATATATATATATATATATATATATATATATATATATATAAACAGCACTTATTTATAAGTATTTTAAAGGGCTGTTAGATATCAGCTGTTGTTACTGATATACCAACATAGTCTAACTCTTCCTTTCCAACACTAACATCTGCAGGATCGTCCCTTATAAATAAAACAACATCAGTTTCTGTAACTTCACACACATCGTATAATTATTCTGTAAACATCGGTGTAAAATATGACACGTGCAATTTCAGTTTGGTCAGTTTAACCAAACAAATAAAAAAGACTCGGACACGAACTACTGGATCTGTCACATTTTGACTTGTTGAGTGTGAGAAGTTTGACGTAAAACATGTGCGTGGCGTGTAGAGTTATCAGAGGTGTGACCAAGTCACTGCTTTGCAAGTCACAAGTCTTTCCAGTCAAGTCTCGAGTCAAGTCCAAATCAAAGACAACAAAGTCCAAGTCAAGTCCAAGTCCTTAACTTTGAATTTTCAAGTTCTAATCAAGTCCTCTGTCCAACTTCTATTTCATGACAATGAAAATAGATAAATTCCAGAATTAAAGTTTCGTTTATTTACTCAAACAAGCAGAAACTGAAACGGGTTAAAAACAACGTGCTGCTGCATTCAGCAGTTAAACAAGCCCAGAACCAAGAACGATTCATGATTTTTGTTCATGTCGCGCTGCTTCTGTACTAAAATACGCTCAAGTCATCATCAAGTCAACAGATGCAAGTCGGCTCAAGTCGCAAGTCATTGGCATTCAAGTCTGAGTCAAGTCGTAAGTCTTTATAGATTTTACCAAGTCAAGTCAGAAGTCATTAAAATAATGACTCGAGTCACATGACTTGAGTCCAAGTCATGTGACTCGAGTCCACACCTCTGGAAGTTATTATTAAGTTACATTTTAATGCCAACATCAGTCGACAATATCGATGTTGTCGAGTCAAACGTCAAAATTTTATTGATTCAGAAAACTTTAAATATTCCAGCACTGATGATGATTTTAAAACGGCATAGGAGCTGACCGAAGTGCTGAACTGGACGTTAAAAAGGTAAACAAGAGCAAAATACAAGATTTAATAGTCACAAAGCTAAATACATTAAAATCATGTACCACACATGCAGCCACGTACAATCAAATCTGTGTTCAGATGCAGGTTAAAAGAAATGGGCCTCAAGAGTTAAAGCTGCTCTAATGTCTTATTTATTCTACTCCTCATTTAAAGAGTTTTCAGTTATGGTTGTGTACAGGAGTTAAAGCCACCTCAGTTTCTCGTTTTAAAACTGCATTCATCTAGCAGAATACGGCTGAATTAAACTGGTGAATCAGTCTGAGTGAACTGTAGAGGAAAAGTGGTTCATTTAAGGATTCCTCCCATCGGAGCGGTGCTGACCTTCCTCCTTCTCCAGGTCTGGTTCCAGAACTGCCGAGCTCGACACAAAAAACAGCCGCATCAGGGAGCGTTTCCTCAGAGCGCTCCCATGTCCAGGATGCCTCCGTCGCTCCCAGAAGACATCCACTACTCATCGTTCAGCAGCCCGGACCGACCGCACCTCCTCACCCTGCACGGATACCTGGACGGTGAGTCTGAACCTTCTGATTCAGCCGTCTGCTGCTCCCGACCCCTAAAATCTATTTTCTGTGAACAGGGTCAAATTCGGGGGTTTTCTTTGGTTTTTAACATAAAGTTTGTTAGTTTAAATGTTTTATTTTAATGAATAAAATATTTTTTAACATTTTTCAGGCTAAAATATTTTGTGCACTTTGTAAATGGATCTGATTGCTGCAGTTATTTGATGGCAAAAATACAAGAAGTCATTTAAACCCCAAAACTCCCTTAAAAAGTGTCCCAATTAAACATTTCCTACAGAAAAATACAAAAATAACGTGACTTCATTGTTACACTGAACATTTTAAACATGTCTTTGGTAATTCTTGAGTCTGACACCTTCATCTTGATGAGACTAAAATGTTTTTATGTTGAAATTTTCATTAGATGACTTAATTACATTTAATTTGTAATAAATCCTTTACTTTTATTAAAAGCTTTGTTGATGCTTTCAGGTACACTGAAAAAGTTGTTTGCACATCTGGTTGCACATATTCTTTACATTGATGCTTTTGGAGCCAAGCAGAGGTGGATTTTGTGCAACTATAACTAATTTTTACTCAAATCTTCTGCTGCAACATCAATAACTGACCCTTTAGTGTTGGCAGAATGACAGATTCATGGAGTTCAGAGGAGTAAAAGTACAAGATGTTGAGAAGCACTAAAGTTATATCCAATAAATGATCAACATTTGAATGTTTTTAAATCATTTTAGCTGCACATTAATAGTGGAAGGCAAAATATGACATATCATGTTGCATGAGCTTCATTAAATGTTTGGAGTTAATTAAAAAATTAATGACGTTGGTTTAAAGCTGCAGTTTTAACCCTTTCAGGATTTCAAACGAAATGACCGTGCTGTTTCTCTCCAGCTCATCCCTTCTCCGTCCTCACCGCTCCGGGCCACCTGACCCATCCGTCCATCTCTTTACCACAACTTCCCATCAGCCGCTGATCGCTGCTTTCATGGTTTTGTGGGAGAAAAACAAAAATCCTGTCCGGCGTCCTGTGGCCAGCATGCTGCTTCCTGGGAGACGCGGCATCAGGACCTGATGGGTTTTTACTCGCTGCTGTGAGACTGTTGAGCTGATCTGATGCCTTCCAGCAAACACAGGCGTTGGTATTTTTTAAGCAGGAGAAAACACAAATTTTTGTTTCATTTTCATCTTTTTCTTCACAGGAATTAAGTCATCACCATCAGCATCTCACTTGGTGCAACATAAGATTTCAGGAAGACAGACCTCAGATTTTTTTCTTTATTTCACTCGGAGTCGAGCACATTTGCAGCTTTACTGTTGTTTGTTGTTGTATTGTTGTCAAAAATGGAAACTCTTATTTATTCGGAGCAGAAACTCTCTTCAAACAGCACTTTTAAATGTGTCTTCAAATGGAAAACAATCAGTGATTGTACATTGTAAATATAGTTTAATAAAAAGTATGAGAGCTGTTATCAGGCTGATGTAAAAAAGGGTGTTTTTATGTGTGTAGAGCAAAAAGAGCGCAGAGACTAAATCTAAAGGGACTGATTACCTGCACTAACCTGTCATCGAGAGCAACATCCAGCCTTCAAACGGCGCATCATCCCAAATTAAGATCCTATAACTAACAAGACTTGCTGTGAAAGCGACTGGAGGCGTTTTAGCCATCGATCAGCTCGTTTGGTGGCTTTCAGGAGCTTTTTGAGCACAGATTCCTCGCAGCTGTTACACTGATTGACGGCACTTAAAATGATGAGAAGAAAGGAGTTTTTAACGATGAATCAAGGAGGGTTTACTCTTTTGTTGCAGAAAGGTAATGAAGCAGGAATCCTCCAGACAAAATGGGCTCATTTTATAGTCAGAAAACCAGTTTAAAGCATATCTCGTGACCTGATTGTGTTTATTTCTGTCACATAAAGGCAACTTAAGACTCATAAATCAGGAAGAATATGATGCTTAAATAATTAGGCAGCTTTGGACACAAAATCAAGAAAAGGAGACATAAAATCACGTCTTTTAACTCTTTCTGATGAAACTAAATGATGGTTGCACCAATAAAAAAGCTTTTTATTTAAAATGTTTTGTTAGTTTGGGGAAAATAAGTGCAATGAAATCAACTGAGGTAACATTAATGCGGGTTATTAATAGTTATTAATAGTTTTGTTTTATTCCAACAACCCAATTAATTATTAATGTTTGTTCAGAAGTTTTTTAGAGTTAATTTCAGTTTAAATCTAGTTTGTAGTTTTTTTGTTTTTTTGCATCTTTCAACCTTTCACTTACACAGACAGTTCATTTGACTGTTTATTATTATTATTAAAGCTAAATAGTCCTCAGGTGTTTGTGTGCATGTGTGTCGATGCATGTGTGTGTGAGAGAGTCTCTGCACATCCGTTTTCTTCTGTTTTGGAGGTTTTTAGATTTGAAAATCTCAGTGAGAATTCGCCTTCTCGCCTATAAAACTCTCTTCTAATCAATCTCTTTCAATCAGCTGGAGCTGGGAGGAAACCTGTTGTGGAAAATAACGCCGCTCCTCGTGAAACCTCAGAACAAAAGCTGCCTTCCTGCTGAACAGAGATGATCATCAGCCTGAAACAGTTTGGGCCACCTGCCAGCACTACACTGTAAAAAATCTCTTCCCCTCTCAGATAGCAGCTCTCAAGGCGGCCTTTAAAATGTCTCCCTGCATGCACAAGCATCCCTAAATGTTTAATCCACCCCATCTTGTCATCCTGCCGTGCGTTGGTCTCGGTGACTGGCAGCTTCAAGTGGTTGCAGATGACCCCCCCCCCCCCCCCCCCATGCTAATGAATAGGCCGCTGATTGCAGGATTACAACGTCGGCTGCCTAATGAGTAGATACACTACGGTGCCCCTCGTCTCCAAGTATTCACATTTCTCTCCTCCACGCTGATGAGCTCGTCCCTGAACAACAAAACCTCGGTGGAAGATTCAAACATGAGCCATCTTCATCAGCCTCGAGTTTCTTATGATGGCAGGGTCTTGTAATTTTTTTAGTTTTTTTTCTTTCCTCTGATTCACTTAACCATATTATTGTATTGAACCGCCATGCTCGGTATCTGCAAAGCAGGAGAGGGAGATAATAGCTCTGTTTCAATACTTTAATAACAGCAGCTGGGCGATAAATGTTGGATTGATGTTCAAATAAAAACTCTCACAACAAGTTGAAGAAGCAATAGTTGATTTTCCTATGAGATTGCCCCATTTGCAGATTACTGCACCAGGATTGAGTCAAAAACAACAGATCTCTCTGCGTGCTTCCTGACATTATTGTAGAACACTAAGAAAATAAGAAACCTGAAAGGAGATATCTAAGAATTTCAGAAATAACAGTTCTGTTGGTCTAAGAACGAGTCAAACTTTTCCAAAGACTATTAACAAATGTTTATTTTTTTAAATTGTTGTATGTGTCTAGATTTCAAATAAATACTCAATAAATTTCAAATGATAATCCAGTCTGTAAGAGAAAGGGATGCTCTGAAGCTTCCTATTTCCTCTTTTAGGAACTTTCATCATCGAAAAATGCAGCGAAAAAGCAGAAAAAGTCAAATTCTCATGAGGGGTTAAGGCTTAAACATAGAAAAGGCTGTGAATATTAGCAGTTGGCTGTGGATCACTCTTTGCACAACCTCAGAAATTATTTACATTTTATTACAGATTTCATCACTGCAGCCAAAAATAGTTGGAAAATATCTTTTTTGTTTGGACTTCTTTAAGTTATCCTGAAAAACAAAACAAATTGTGACAGTAAAGATAATATTTAGGTTATAAAATAGCATTTGTATTGCTGCTGTACATTTCTGATCGTCATTGAGACTAGGCGGTTTTGGCTTGCTTTTAGCACCCCCTAGTGTCCGTTTATTAGAACCAAAAGCTAAACTTGTCTCCATGCTGTGTGTTTGTCTTTTAAACACCTTAATCTGAAATGTCTCCCGAGCCTTCATTAGTGTCTACAGGTATGGTGTGTCACTCAATAAAACAAATCAGCTGTGTTCATGATCTTAAACATGCAGGAAACCTGCTGGAACCAGACTGCAGAGCCAAGTATGTCAGCCCTATTTTTTTAAGTCAACAGACCGGATTGGCACTCTCACGGTGCAAATGCAGTATTCTGGACACAGAGTGCAGTGGGAGTCTGAGGGTGTTTCTCAATGTCAAGGCACCTGTGTGGGACACGGTCCTTCGTTGGTCAAAGAAAACGGTTAAATGGAACAGACTTGCATCACGTGACCGCAGCTTCCACAGCAGTCACGTCACGTGACACGGGAGATAACGTTATATGTTATACGTATTAGTTTCAATATAAATATATAACGAGACTTTTACTTTTTAAATGGTGTATATGTTTATTAAATTAAATATATAAGTGAGTTACTACCCGCTAGCCACCGAAGCTGCACTAACCAACCATAGATAACTTCTTTGGATCTAAAAAAAAACATTTTAAATTAGTCGAATTACTTTTAAACTTGAAAATTGTCCCCGAAGTAGCTGCCGGCTTCTGATCCGCCGTCCTTTTGAAAATACCGCGGTGTGTTCTGGGTAATTTTTGACCAAGGCCAGGCTACAAGACACCTCCCGTGTATCCTCGCTCAGCTAGCTAAACGGCTAACAAACAGAGAACACACGCCGCGTTAGAACATGAACATTTGAACACGTCTTGGCGGCTCCCGATGACGTATCTCCTAGGCAACCGGGGCGGGGCCAAGACATCAAGGCAAGGCTCCTTGGCATTGAGAAACACCATTTCATTAACCCTGTAAATGGTCATTTTAGCACATATTGGCTTAAGAAAATGATTTAAAAATATGAAAAAGTTCCAAAGTATTCCTTTAAAACAGGTATCGAAGGCATGTGAGCCTTCTGCGTCAAGGAATTTTGTGCTGAAGAAGTTGGTCACATTTTAATAACTATTATGGATGAGAAAAAAATGAATACAAGAACTAACAAAAAATATATAAAAAGGGACTTTTTTTTACAGTAAAACATTGTTTCATCATTATTGTTATTTTGCTTTTATTTTATTTACATCTGGCCCAAACCTTCAACGAAAGATGGGTTTTTGTCACTGAAAAAAGCCAAAATTTCTTTTTAAAGAGAGAAGATAGAAAACGATAGACACACACACAGACACACACACACACACACACACACACACACACACACACACACACCGCTCAGTCAGAGGAGCAAACAGAGAGCCATCAGCACGCTGCTGGGTTTCTCTCCAGCTTGTTCATCAGAAATAAAGAAGATGCTTTATTTTTTGAAAGAGGCAATCAGCTCTGAGTCCTATTGTTTCATATTGGCGCATGACTGGTTGAGCCAGCTGGAGGCGTGGCCAACACTCAGCTGCAGACCAGTGCAGTGCAGCCATGCGACAGGGAACCGGCAACACCACAGGGGACCTCTTAGCTAACAGCAAGGCTGATTCAAATTCAGTGTAGTGCAGAGTTTTAACCTGAAGAGGGCGCAATAATGACATTTTCACTCTGAATTTTTACACTTTAAATACGATGCACTAAAATGCTAAAATAGTGATTGCATGTCTGTAGCACTACTAGACACTCATCTATACAGTTTCCATCCATCCATCCATTTTCATCCGCTTATCCGGAGTCGGGTCGCGGGGACAGTAGCCTAAGGCGAGAGGCCCAGACTTCCCTCTCCCTAGCCCAGGGTCAGCTCCTCCGGGGGAATCCCAAGGCGTTCCCTGGCCAGGTGAGAGACATAAAAAAGACCCGATTGGACTCTTTCTTCAGCTTGACAGCATCCCTACCCGCGGTGTCCACCAGCGGGTTTGGGGGTTGCCACCACGACAGGCACCAACAGGATCCTGCGACCACAGCTCCGGTCGGCCGCCTCAACAATGGAGCATGGAACAGGGTCCATTCAGACTCAATGTCCCCCGCCTACCCGGGAACATTTTGGAAATTCTGTCGGAGGTGGGAATTGAAGCTCCTTCTAACAAGGGAACTCTGCCAGACGTTCCCAGCAGACCCTCGCGATACGTTTGGGCCTGCCTGGTCTGACCGGCATCCTCCCCCACCATCTGAGCCAACTCGCCACCAGGTAGTGGTCAGTTGACAGCTCCGCCCCTCTCTTCACCCGAGTGTCCAAGACATGCGGCCGCAGGTCAGATGAAACAACAACAAAGTCGATCATCGAGCCAAAAAGGTGACTTGCTCTTTAAATAAATTTTAAAAATCTAAATTTTGTGGCACCACTTTTAGAACGTAAGAATTTATTGACTTTCCTCTCGATCTTAAAATCTGAAAAAATAAATACACTATTAGAGTTTTCCATGTCTCCATCCAACAGCAGCAGCTCTCGTTCGGTAAACCTGTGATGATGCGATGTCATCATCAGCTGGTTGGTTTGTTGTTTGTTTCTCAAAATTAGACTGAGCTATTTTAGATTTGAGAGCTGGACCACGTAAAGTCAAAACAAGTGAACATTTTTAGATTAAAGGTCGACGTTTGGGGCAAACTGCACCACACCGGACTTACTTTGTGGCTTTGTGTTTGGTTAAGATGTGGATATGTCCCAGACCTTCCATTTATCTCTAACCATAAAAGTTCTGCACAACCAGGTTCAAGTTTCCAAACAAAATCCAGCAACATGAACACGTTTGCTCCTGGAATGTGGGCTGGTAGCGTAACCTACAGAAACTCTGAAAAAATACACAACACAAAATCTTTTTATTTATTTTTTGTTCGTGGGTAAACAATTACTCTTACAGTAGCAGTGAGAAAGAGCGAGGAAAGGACTGAAACGTATGATTCACTTGACCCGGGCTGACAGCCAGCCGTGCACTATGTAAAAATAAACACAGAGCTCCGCGGCAGCTTCCCAGAATGGGTTTATTTCTTGAGGACGGCAACGACTTTGAAATATTGCAGAAACTGAGACAAGATCTAAATCACTTTCCTGATGCGTGTTGAAAGAAAAGAGTGCAGCAAAACAGTGGAGCAGATAATGGAGAAGCAGAGAGTTTAAAAACTGAGATTTTAGAGGGAATTAACCAAACCTGTTGGCTGGTTATGAAAACTAATTCATTTCTTTTTGTAAGAAAAAGTACTGAAATGGAAAATGATCTGAAAGCAAATAAAACATTCAACAGAGAGGGATTAATCCTCCTCATAAAAAACAGTAAATGTCATCAAAAGTCTCGTGTTTGGTCTCACTCATCTATTTTCATAATCAAATTTAAAAGGACATTAAGTGATGCTCTGTCAGTTATTTACAGTGAATGGAAACACACACACACACACACACACACACACACGTGTACGTTTTCCATCTGATAATCCATTAAGTATTTTGAACTGTACTTATGTCAAAACTACTTGTGTATTTTTCTGAGTATGTGTGTAGTATGTTTTTACGCCCATCAGGTGGCAGTGCTTCTCTGCTGAGTCCATTCAAGTCCCCTCAGATGTAAACGTAGCCATCTCCACTCCTCCAGGTCTACCATCCTTCATGTTCATTTACGTGATTCCTGCTCCAGCACACCTGGATCAAATGGTTCAATCACCCTTTCACCATGCTGAGTTCTGCAGAAGCCTGTTCATCACTCCTTCACTTAAATCAGGTGTGCTCATTTGTGTGGTGGCTCTCAGGACTGGAGGTGGTGATCGTTGTGCTGGAATAAAGATTTCTATATTATGTTATGACTTGTTAAACCACAGATGATTGGGAGTAGACTCATTAGCTTACAGTTTCCTAAAGGACCCCAGCCCTGCATGTTTCTAACGTTTTTGACTTCAACACGCCAGAAATGAATCACTAGCTTATAACTGCAACAAACCAAACAGGAATTTCTATCCAGCATGGTGTGGTGAAGCCAGGAAATGACTAAAATGCCCAGGACTTTGGCTCCCGGGGACTGGGATCGGACCTGAGAGGTAAACAGAAACCCCGCCACCAAACTCAACACCTCTGAGAAACTTCTCACCGTCAAACTGCTTTGTGATTAAACGTGAAGCACAAAGAGGCTGAAACCCCCCACAGACAAAACGACTGCATGGAGCACTTTACCTGAAACATGACCAAGTTTCAGGTGAGTAACAAAGACTTCTGGCTGGATTAAAACTTGCTGGACTGTGAGATCTTTGCCTGCCTGTTTGAGTTTATTACAACAACATTTCACGTCTTTAACCTGCAGAGGTGCAACATTTAGATGTTTCTCAGTGGGTTTAAAGGGTTTTAGAGCACAAAAAACCTCTGAGAAACCCACTCTTGCAGCAGGCTGTTATGCGACACTGCTGCTTACGTTTAGCCGTTTCAGCTTTCTGACAGTCTTTGTTTTCTGAGTGTCCGAGTTTCACTTTCAGCCCAGAGGACAAACTTTAAACCACGCCTCTCTGCATCTGCTGTTAGGTGGTTTAATACAATAAAATTATGAATGTAAACTATGACTGCAACAAAAAATATTCTCCCAAAGAGTTTTGAAAAGATGCATCATTTCAGTTCATGAGACATTAATGAAAAATTATCCTCGGTTTGTTATATTCAACGTTAAAATATGGAAGCAACTGGAAAAAACCTCCTGCTTTACTTAAAGCAGTCATCAGTATATGTGAAAATGCAAAAACCACATTTTTAAATAAGAATAAAGCACTCAAAAGAGCAGAGCTACTTTTATTGTTCTGATTAAAGTAAGACTTGTTGAAAAGCCAAAGATCCGGTCAATGCATAAAACTCGCTCATGGAAGCAAACTGAATCAAAACTTGTTTCAAGAGCTGTTTGTGACTGGAAGAAAATTATTTGTAAACAACATTTTTGGAACAGAATTTCCAGTGTTTAGACTAAACAGGAGGAAAAAACAACTTCTTGAATGCCATCAGTGATCTTTGGATGTCGGAGTCAGCTGTGTTTCATCTGTTTCACTCATTTTTTTGTGTCTTCAATCTGCTCCACCTCACTGGACTCGTCCACCACTTTTCCGTTGATCATCGTCTGCGTGACCACTTTAACAATCTTCCTGGTTCGTACCTCTGGGTCTTCTGGAGGAGGAAACACGGGTGAGTCATGGCGAGCTGATATCTACTGGAACGAAACTCTTAACGTATCATTAGCAGGGTAAAAACGCAGCTGCTGTGATTCAGGTCACTGAAATCTAAAGTCTGG
Source organism: Nothobranchius furzeri (assembly GCF_043380555.1). Classification (NCBI taxonomy): domain Eukaryota; kingdom Metazoa; phylum Chordata; class Actinopteri; order Cyprinodontiformes; family Nothobranchiidae; genus Nothobranchius; species Nothobranchius furzeri. The sequence goes on along the minus strand of NC_091750.1, from coordinate 32,618,338 downwards.
ATTGTTAAAAAAAAAAGAAGAAGCAGGACGGAGAACAAAGTAGTTTGTCTGGTGCTTTTGTCTCCGTTTGATCTGGTTTCTATCATGTAAAAAGTGTAAAAAACAAATAACTCAGAGCAACATTCAGCTGTAAAGTCAAGCTTAATGTGGTTTAATGTGTGTTTGAAAAAGCAGCAGGATGATCACATTCTACCTCTCCACAAACTCTCGTTTGTACAAAAAATACAAGTTATTTAAATATCCTACATGTACAGTACTTACATGGTATCATCGTAAAAATATTAGAAAGCACAAACATCTGTTGAATAAGAATAAAACTTACTTTTAGGAGGTGGGGGTGTTTCTTTCACCCTGAAAAACAAATAAAATCAGTAGAATTCCATAAAAAATGGACCAGAAGTTATGTTCTGACTTTTTAAATGAGTATTTCATGACTTCTAAATGCCTTGAGCTTTGATTTCCAGCCTAAACAGGGAACTCTAGGAGTGTAGTCATTAGTTGTAGAATAATTTAGTCTAATAAATGCTCAAAGGTGGACTCTGTCATGTTTATAAAGATGAAAAATGGTTGTTTTCTCTTTTTTCCCCTTTCAATTCAGTTTATTAAGCACCAAATCACGAGTCGTCTCAAGACACTTCACAAAATAAAATGTTCCATTTGAGTTCAGTTCATTATACCAAATAGTTAAAAGTTTCCTATATAAGGAACCCAGCAGATTGCATCAAGTCACCGACTAGTGAGACGTGTCAGCAGTTCCGGTGCTAAGGAAGCATGCAGCGACAGTGAGGAAAACATTATCTTATCCCAAGGCTCTTTGGGTGGACGACGCTTCTGCTTTTTTTCTGGAAACTGGAAATGATTAAAAAATGGACCTGGTCAGTTGGTCTCTCAATGCGACTGACAAGATTTTTTCAACGAAGAGAACAGGAGAAGGGGCTCCCGGTTGCCCCTCTGGGACAGAGCTAGCTGGTTATATCATGGACTCCTGGAAACAGCGGAACCTTATCTGCCTCTCTCAGCTGTCTGTAGAGGATTCTGAAGACGTCTGGATATCCGTGGTGTTGGGGTCAGGTTTCCTGCTGTTTGGCCTGAGCGGTTGCCTGGCTTACTGGAAAATTAATGAGCTGTCGAGGAATATTGGCTTAATCCCGGATATCAGGGATGGATTACATCGTGCTGTGAACGCACAAACTCATATAATTGTCGAGATGAGTCGTAAGCTTGGAACTTTGGCTGAGATTCAGACTCTGGCACAGAAGGTAGATTCGATCAAGGAGCGAGTTGACGGGACAGCACGGTTGGGAATGGATTAATTTACGCCATTATTGGATCTAGAGCAGAGGTGTCAAACTTATTTTAGCTCAGGGGCCACATCGAGGGAAATCTAGTCCCAAGTGGGCCGGACCGGTAAATTAAAAACAACTTCAGATTGTTTTCTTTGTTTTAATACAATCAATATAAAACAAGGCTGGAGCCTGAGGACAGTGTCTCTAAAATAGTACAAGTACAACACCTGAAGTGTACTTGAAAATTTGAAAAAAAAATAAAATAAAACATTCCTTAGTGATTCAAAGAGCTTATAGATCATGTGGGTAGATCAGTTTAATGCAGCACTTGAAGTATATTTGACTCATTTTACTTTACATATTTTAGCTTTCACCAGAACATCAATACCAGAAGTCACATCCTGAGTGGCGGCCAACTTCAGGATGGGATTCAAGTTCTTGTGTGTGAGCCTTGAGCGCAGCTTTGTATTATTTATACTCACTACAGAGAAAACTTGCTCACAAAGATAAGTTTATTTTCACTCTACATTGTAAAGTATGAAAATAAAGTTTACACAACCATCTCGCGGGCCGGATTTAACCTACTTGCGGGCCGGATCCGGCCCGCGGGCCATATGTTTGACACCCCTGGTCTAGAGGGATTGGAGGCCAACAGAACTTTAAGACAGAAAGGAAATCATCTCTGTCTGGCCCCCAAACAAGTTCTTATCTTAATCTGGTGCCCTTGAGCCTGTGAGGCTGTAGTGAAAACTCCCCCCTCAGAAGAAATGTGGAATGCTGCCGTCGCCATGGCAACTCTGTCTCCCTATCCCAGCCTGTGAGGGACTGAGACCGGTGAAGGCTGCTGAATCGTTCCAGGACTCACTGTACTCTCTAAACCCAACGACCCCCCCCCCCCCCCCGCCCCGTCCCGACGGAGGTGACGAGCGCCGCTTATCGTGGCTGCATGCACTGATGTGTGGATAGTCCCCAACCCTATCACCCCACCTAGTGGACACTTATGTTGTGTGATGTCTGAAGTTTGTAGCATTTCTGTCTGAGGTGGTTTTTGCAGAGCAAAGCTGCCCTCCTGGTGGAGGGTAACTCTGAAGTGCCTTTTTTCCCTCCACCTGAACCAATCCTCATGTAACCCTCGATCTCTATTAAGGTAGCGCGACTCGGGCTGCGAATGACCACAGTCACCATTTCTTGTCATGTGTCGTGCCCATGTCTGTCTGATCTCAGAATTGTGTGTACTGAAACTCTAATTTCCCTCTGGGATTAATAAAGTATCTTTGAATTGAATTACAAAGTTAATCTCAAGAAAAACATCTAATTTCCTGTAAGCTGTTCCTTTCTTCTAAAAGGGAAAAGTTAGAAATGCTCAAGCTGCACTCCTGCAGGCTTGAACCCTAACCCACCAACAGAAACACCCTTCCTTACATTTCCTCCCCTTCCAGCAGCCTCCTGTAGGTCGCGATCTCCATCTCCAGGTTCTGCTTGATGCGCAGAAGCTGCTCGTAGTCGGTTTTGTTGCGCTGCATGTCCAAACGCAGCTGGGACAGCTCATCCTCCAGCTGCGTCAGCGTGGCCTGAAGACGGTCCATCTCAACAGAGTATTTGTGTCCAGTTTCTCCCAGGTTTCCCTCCAACACGTTCACCTGGTGACATCAATAATAATGTAGCCACAGGACGTGTGCGTTTGAGGTGACTGATGTGGTGGTTTAGTTTGAGAAAAGCTGCTTAATAATGGTTGCTAATGCAGAAGTGATTGATCAAATTATTGAATGATCTCCTTTTGTACATACAACATCTGTTACTGTAGCAGGATTTGAAACTTCCAAGTTCAGAAGTTAGCTGTGATTTGATGCAGATTTCAAAAGGTGTGCAGCCAATGCAGCCCAGGCTGCTCCTTTAACAGAACATCAGAGAAGGTAAGCACTGATGCAAGTCTGTTCACACACAACACAAAAGGTGTGAAACATCAAGCTAACCTCTTTTTTTTTTAGTCTTGCATTATAAGCGGACTTGTTTGAGCTCAACATCTGTACGTTCAGGTCTATCATGCTGTGCAAACACGTTCTGGACTTTGAGCTTCTGCAGCGTGCTGTTTGATCTTTGCTCACATGACACGCGGACAAAAGCCCGGCTACCTTCTGACTAAATATAGGAGTTTAGGGAAGCTGCTGTTTTCCAGCTGTCCTGACATGTCCTCACCTCAGAGGGCGAGGTGAGAACATGGATCAGCTCTACAGCTATTATTAATATTAATAATCCACATAGAAATATTGAGATGTGAACATCCAAGCCATATGCAACACGTTACCTGTCGCCGAAGACTGTCGAGTTCAACCTCCAGAGCCTGCAAGAAGCGTTTCCTCTCGCTGAGCTCACCCTGAGCACAGCGAAGCGCCTCATTGCTTTCTTTAACCTCCGACTGAACTGCTTCTAACTGAACACACGTCAGATTAACATCCTGCATCCGATCAAGTGCTTATTCAGGAATGTAGCTTTAAAACGCGCTAATAATAAGAGCTGATTCACGCTGACCTTCTTGAGGTACCAGGTTTCCGCCTCCTCCTTGTTCTTGCGAGCGATGCCCTCATACTGGACCCTCAGTTCAGCCATGATGGCCCCCAGGTCATGCCCCTGGGGCGCCTCCACCTCCACGCTCACCTGCTCGCTGGCTAGGCGGGCCTTCAGGGCGCTCATCTCCTGCAACAATCGGAGACGGGGAAGTTCTCCTGAAGCAGTGATTAATCTAAACATCGTGTCTGTCTCCTCCAGCGTGATGACTGTAGTTTGCAGTGATACGCGGTTATCATCTAAACAATGGCCCCCTGATTTCAGACAAGGACCATAACTGGCCCTTCAAGTTTGAGATTTTCTCAGCAGCAGAACAGGTTCACTTGTGTCTTTAAAGTGTAAAAATACAACAGTCTGAATCACATCATTAGTTCTATTTGCTGAAAATTAGCTGTTTTTGTGCATGATGGACACAACCTGCATTGCATTTTATTGATTTAAGATTTCAGCTCTTTTAAGATCTAATTTCCTCAGTTTTGTGTATTTTAATCAAATTTGTCTGCAACTTTAGATCGATGTTGTTCCTTCCCACGTGAGCCTGGAGCAGCTGATCAGTTTCATTTGAAGATTGCGTCCGTGTACTGAGTAAACTGTACAATCAAATGATCATTAAGTCTGAGGTTACACCCTGGACGCCACACCTGACTGTCTAAACACTCAAAGTGTCTGCAGCTGAGCCGGTTCATGCGTCGTGCCGTCTGTGGGCTTGAGATGAAGTGTGTGTGTGGGCACGGAGAATCATCGTGTTTCACCTGAGACCTGACAGGGACAGCAAACACAGGCTTCATGCCAGCGGGTGGTGATCCAGACTTAACTAGTCCTACAAACGGGCAGGAAACTGGTTTCCTATTAAAAACAGCATTAAATGTATTTTTATTATTATTTATATTTGGATTTATTTTATAAATTCTGAATACACCTGTCAGAAAATAAAGTTGGTTATTTATTCAAATGTGAGATATGTTTCTAAATCCCACCTTTTAATTAGTGGAAACTCTTTGCTTCACTCCACAGACAGACGTTAGAAACGCATTTAAACCCTAAAAGTCTCCGACTCCGTTCCCACTGAGACCGGAACGTGAGTGTGGCTCTGATCTTGGCAGGAATCTCACCTCGTCGTGGTTCTTCTTGAGGTAGTACAGCTCCTCCTTCAAGCTGTCCAGGTCTCCTCTCAGAGTGGCGATGATCTGGTCGTGGTCTGACTTTGCCCTCCTCAGAGCCTGGCAGTCCCTCTCCACCGACTGGCACAGCGTGGCCTCCGCTTCCCATCTGCAGGCAGCAACGTGGTGAGAACCCGGCAGACAACAATAAAACGTTAAAAGCAGCAAACTGAATGTTCTTCACTTCATGTCAGTGAGGTAATCTGAAACACTTTGATTTTACAAAACATTAACTTAATGCAAAGTAATTTTTTCACTTTTACATCAAAACATCACGCATTGATTTCTGAAATTTTGCTAAAAATGACTATGATCCGATCTGAGATCGGACTAAAGAGTCACTTGTGCAGAAGCGTGCTGCTCCATCACTTGGTCCCTGTCCACCTCTCCTGCCAGCTCGCGGTGAAAACACCAGCAGTGGGTGTTCTGTAACTCCATGTTTGCCTCAGGTTTAGTTTGCCAACTGTTCAGAGGTGAGGGACCCGAATAATCCATCACATCCTGCTCTGACGACTGATTCGGCTGTCGGCGTGGGAGCACCGTCTTATTTCACACGCCTGACAGAAAGGCCGTTTATTCACATTGCTTTGCAGTCTGGCGCTCTTGTGTGAACGCAGCAAGGGAAAATAAAGGAACCTCTGTGTGATACCCACTTGACCCGAAAATCATCAGCAGCCAGTTTGGCGTTATCAATCTCCAGCATGACCCGAGCATTCTCCAGGGTTCTTTTCCTCACCTGTGCAGGACAGCATGCATGTGCACGTTATAAAAAGCCAATTCTATCTGGTTTTCCTTTACCTAAAAGAAGAGCTTAACTGCAGTTCGGATCACTGACCTCTTGTCCAATGGCATGCGCCTGAGCCATCATCCCCTCGATGTCATGCCCCTTTGGAGTTTTCTCCATCATTAGCTGCTTGATCTTCAGCTCCAGCTCAGTGTTGGACCTCTCCAGTGTCCGCACCTTGTCCAGGTAGTTGGCCAGCCGGTCGTTCAGACACTGCATCGTCTCCTTCTCGCTGGCGCCAAGGCCATTGAGGGAGAGGCTGGAGCCCAGTGTGTTGAGGCCGTTTCCCACAGAGAGGGAACGGGACAGAGACACAGTGCTGATGGTGGACAGGGGAGAGACGGAGGACTTGGCTCTAATGGTGCGTCCACTGTCCCTAACAGACATGCTGGAGAAGGAGGGCTGTCGCAACGAGATGCTGCGCACGGAGAGGGTAGAGGCCATTGTGCAAACTGCAGGAAAATCAGTTTTCATTTGGCATCAAAGCACGAAGCTGCAAATTACAAATACTTTTATGATTTTTAAAACCATCTCATCTCGGAAGTTGCTGAGGATGTTTTGCACATGTTCTTCTGTTATAACTGTAAGGGTTAGGGTCATTTTCTCCGTTGTATTTCTGTAATGTTGCCACGGATCGGAGATCTCTACGTAGACCAGTCCAGCTTACCAACTCTAGCATTCACTCCAGTTCATATTTATTTGTATCCTGCAAATAATTGTGGTCAATAGTTTTTATTTTACCAAGGTTTATATACTCCCTCTAATAACCTACTAGTCTGTTTACACGGTTTTCTTTTTAACGTGTTAAATTCAGTTGCATCTTCAGTATTTTTGCATGTTTCCTGTTAAATTTGCAGCCTCTTTTTCTTGATTCTTCTTCTTTGCTCCTGTTGTGAATCTGCTTTGCTGCTGTGACACCAACATGTCCCCACTGAGGGACAATAAATGGATCATTTATTATACTCTGTTATCATTTTATCATTTTTAACTATAAAGACAGCTCTGCTGACCTGAAAACACTAAATTTGCTTCCCACCTCTCCTAAAACGGCACATAGAACCTCTGAGAACGGAGATGGTTCTCCTGAAATAAATGAATAAAATTTAAGCCTTCATGCAAACATCTGGCTGTAAATGTTATGTTGTCATCATCGCTGTGGGAAAAGACGATGACCAAAGCTCCCTTGTGTATTTATTTCTCTGAGAACAGGACGGAGAGGTCAAAGCAGTACTTACATGTGGCTCAGGTCTTCAGGAGGTCTTCTCTGGCTCTGCTCCTGCTGGGTTCCCCCTGTTGAGGGCGAGAGTGACTTTTGTTGCTGCATCGGCTTTCACAGGTGAGTCCTGCAGAGGTGGGGCGGCCTTTGGGAGGGGACTCTGGTGTCCAATCCGTACAACAAGGAAGCAACACGACACCTTGCAGACTACCTGCTCAAACCTAGATTCAAAGTGTAAATATTGGCAAGGATGCTGGATTAGTTTACTTAAATCTAACTAGAAGTAAAACTAAAGAAAAGACTGTCTTGAGTGTCAAATTTAACCCCGCATCTCAAAGCAATCAGAAAAAAGGTCCAAATTTTTCCTCTCACTGGCTCAGTGAAACTGGTGTGGTTTGCATGCTGCAGACCCTGGCTGGCTCTGCAGTGCACTGTGGGAGGATACGATACCCTCGGAGTGATGTGAGATGTGGCCCAGCGGACTGGAAGCATGGAACAATGCAGAGACGGGGTGAAAGGAAAGCAAAACCCCTGAGAAATGCACAGAAAGCACAGGGCGTAGCTGGACGGGGCCGGACTGGAAACCTGACTGGTTTTCTCACACACGCTGTTCCTGTACTGCTTTACGAGCACGTATGATCCTTAGTTCCCCCGAGCATTGTTATTTTTCTGGATGGATCGGATCACTCAGTGGCTCTGACCTGGTTTAGGTTGTTTTAAATGCTGCGCCTCACTCCACCCAGCTCCACCCTGATGGTTTGGTGTGTGAATTTCCTTTTGTTCCAGTTGGGACACCGATAACACCAGCTTATCGGCCTTTTAGAGCAGGCAAACACATCAAGACTTTTAATTCAGTGAAATTTAGTCAGACTAAAAAGTTTGTTTATGTCTTTGTGTTTTTTTAGTGGAAAGTCTGCTCCTAGATAAAAATACCAAAGGATGGAAAGATTTGTTGTCCCACTAAATGTTATTTAATATTTTTGCAACGTTTTGCCACATTTGAACATTTTATGCCTTTCCTTTTTGCTGTTTTAATCAAAATTTGCCACAATATGTCTGTAAAAATGGGATATTCTGCAAATCCAAACGTTTCTAAGAGGTGAAAAAGGTCAGCCAGCAGTTTGGGCAGCACCACATGAGTGTGAAAATTCATACATCACTCCAGTGTGAAAACACACATTGCCCTAGTGGTATTGCTAAGTTAAACTGCAGCCTTTAAAAACACACTGATTTTGTCACCATGAAGAAGAAACTAGTAAAGACTAAAAATTAAGAGAATGTCGGTTTCTGAAGTGTCCAGTCAGGACAGAGGACATTTGTAGTTTTGGGTAGGAGGCAGCAAATGTTTTAGAAAAGAAAAGAAGTGTCCACAGGCAGTGCTGTATTAAAAATACAACAAAACACCAATTTTACATTCACAATAATTATATCTGTCAAAAGAAACGAGTGAAGGAAATCAGTGGATTGAAACAAGCTAAATCTTCATCTGGTTTTATGTTTGGAGCTCATTGAGCAGGGCAACTGTCAGGGCTGAATTTTAACGACTTGGCGAACAGCGACCTCTCATGGTGGAAGATAAACATAAATTAAATATATAGAAATTAAATAACTATATACTTTAAACGAATGACAAATAAAATACAAAATGAAAAAAATATATATATTATAAATACATCAAATAAAAGAATATATTAAATACAAACGTACATATCTCTAAAGGTCGGGTGGTTTTACATATTTTTTCTTCTTCACCATTATTTTTATCTTTTGCTTGGAAATGACATGTTTTTAACGATATGTTTTTTTCTTCATATTTAGGTTAATTTGGTCATGTTTGCAGTGACTCGTACCTTAACTGAAAAATAATAACGTCAGAGGGAAATTAAGTAAATTATCAAGTAAATGAATAACTCGTAAAAACCGTTTTATGTTTAAATTTCCATCAAAGTTGATTGTCCGACTGCGCATGCGTGCTACCGAACCGTGCTGTGTTCATAGACGATCTTTGTTAGGTCTGGTACCGGATGTCGGCGATAGCTCTCCAAAAGACGTGATTTCATTATGTAAGTTTGATGTTCATCTACGTAGAAAAAGAATGAACGTTTGGTTGGTTGTTTTTTAATAAATTAATATAAATTAAAGCAGCAGAAAAGAATATTTAAGCTATGTGAGGAGAGGGTAATGCTAGTCTACAGAAATGAGCTAGCTAAAGCCAATTGTGGTAAATGCTAAAAGACTGGCCATGCTAAATTTGGTGTTTTGGTTTATGATAATAAAAATACTAACAAACCTATAGTAACGCTTTACTTGAGATCCTAATTTGAGTGTTTAACCTCTTTTTTGTTCTAGGGGTGAAAGGAACAGCAGTCCAACAACTGGACTCTTCCCTGCTGTTGGGTATAAAGCTCTGGATTATGTCTTTGAGGTAGGGCTGCTGGATTGTGGCAAAAACAATAATCACGATCGTTGTGACTGAAGTTGAGATCTCGATTATTTAAGACGATTTTTCAATTTATGCTGATTTTATTTGTTTTTATTCAGTCATACAATTAATCAGGGCACAATCAGGACAAAAATAAATAAGAAACAAGATGATGACTAAAATAACTCCTGATTCCCAGTATAAAAAGACCAATATACTTATAGCTCATAGTCTATGACCCAAGGGCTATAGACCTTGGTTTAACTCATTTAAGTCTAACCAGTACAGACCCAAATACCAATATCTTGCAAATACTGACAGCAAGAATTATACAGTGGCATTTATAACAAATGCATGCAAATAAATTGATGTTCACAAAATGTTGCATAACATTTATTGAGTCGTGTCAAGGTGCTGTAGGAGCGTGCACTAGCACTGTGTCCTTAGAGAGATTAATTATTTATCAGCATGAGGAACTTATTTCTACCTTATTTATAAACTATTTATTTACAAGTCCATCAGTTAATGTAATAATTGTCCCAACCACAGCTGCACCCCCCACCCCCCAACCCGGTCTCACAGCAATCAGGGGCAAGCTGCACGTGTGTTTAGCGCATCGCAGGCGCACATTTAGCCGTTTTTAGTGGCTCAGGAGTCCGCAGGTGCAGTGTGTGTCACTCACTCTGGTTACTCCAACAGGGAGCCGTGTCTTTAGCGACTGACACATCACTACATCATTCCCTTTCCTAATGTCCTGAAGAACGGTCTGGAGCGCAGGCGGAGTGTTTAGCTAACCTGCAGGAAACGTCGACGACAGTTATCCAGAAAGTAGCTAACTCTATGTGCCTGGTGGGTGGGACGATGCAACAGAGTGAAACAAGAGGATGTCACATTCATTCTCCAGTGGAATTCGGAGATCATTAGAAAGACAACGGTAGAACCCGCCCCACAACCGAGAGCCGTCAATGGAGCGTGGCCAGACTAAATAATACATTTATTTAGTCTGGCTTACCAGGCTAGTCAAAGTTGGCAACACTGTGGGAGGAGCGCTTCATTTGCAACTCAGGGCAGCGCAAGGGGGAGGAGCAAATAATCGGCTTGTTTTGTTTGTATAATCGTTCAAAACTCAGATCGTAATTGTGATTAAAATTCGATTAATTGAGCAGCCCTACTTTGAGGTGAGTTTTTATTTTCACCAGATGGGAGAGTGACCATATTTCCATTTCCAAATAAGAGGGCAGATCAGTGGCTACCGATCACGTCACATTCACCCTATGGCAAAAGCACACAAACCAGTTGGGACCGGACCCATTGTTTTCCAGGTGAAGAGCTAAACTTAATACCAGGTTCTGCCAACATGAAGGCTCTAAAACAATTAATATGTAAATATTTTGCATATTAGGCGTTTGACCGCGTCCCTCGGGGGGCCCTGTGGGGAGTACTCCGGGAGTCTGGGGTACCAGGCCCTCTGATACGGGCTGTTAGGTCCCTGTATGACCCGTGTCAGAGCTTGGTCCACATTGCCGGCAGTAAGTCGGGCTCGTTCCCAGTGAGAGTTGGACTCCGCCAAGGCTGCCCTTTGTCACCGATTCTGTTCATAACCTTTATGGACAGGATTTCTAGGTGCAGCCAAGAGGTGGAGGGCATCCGTCTTGGTGGCCTGAGGGTCAGGTCTCTGCTTTTTGCCTTGGCCCCCAAAATGTCTTGAAACGGCCCTGGGTGTGTGACTGAGTTTTGAAGGTGATCTGAATTGTATCAGATGTATAAATATGACGTGTGTATAACTTGTTTTAAACAGGTAAAAACGTGTAGTGGAGATAAATCTACCTACATTTGACTTTATTTTCTTGTTTTTATTGAACTATTTCCTGTCCTGTCTGTCTCTCATCTTCCTGCATCTCCTCTAAACTCTCCAGAAAATCTGCTGCCTGGATTCTTACTTTTTCACCTCATCAGTTACTTCTGAGCAGATCAAAGATCTCCTGACCACAAAGCGGCGAGCGCGTGTCGATGCTGCGTCAGTGAGGTGACATCACCGCAGCACACGATGAGCGGAGCGCGTCAGGAACGATTAAAAGGCCAGAGGATATAAACGGATATGAACGATCATGTGTTAATAATAATGTTTTGCTGCGCCACCTTGAGAAGGTATGGTGCGCCGGACGCAGCGGGCGCATCAACACTCAGCGCTCTGCGTCCTCCGCTCAGCAGAACCCCGCTAGGCTGAGCCCATGAATATTGTAAAACAGGCAGAAACTGGATCTTTCCCTGAACGATATCTAGCCCCCCATAACTCGATCCCTGCTCCTGGATGAGAACCCCGACATTTTGATCAATGCAGGAACCTCCCGGACGCCCCGGACTGAGAGTGAAAAGTGGGCGTGTCCGGGGGAAAGAGGATGTATGTCACCCTACCAGATGGTAATTGACCTTGGGTTTCTTTCAGGCCAGCGCCACTCTGAAGTCGACCCTGACTGTGCTGGCACTGCCAGTTCCTGCTTTCCCCGGTCCCAGTGAGCGTTACCCCGTCAGTGGGAGGCTGTGTGACGACACCTACAGGAGGCCCTGGGTCAGAGGTACACCTGCTGTCCTGGCCTAGCCCAGGTGGCTTTGAACGGAAACGGAGAAAATCTGTGCTAGTGGTCCTGATTAGTTCATTTTTGTAAACAAGTGAGGAAAAACAAACAAACGTACAGATCTGGAATTCATTTAAAGAGCATTCGAATAAAAAATGTGCAAACAAGCTAAATGACTTTTCTTAATATTTTGCTCCAACAGAGATATTCATAAAAAAATCCTTTTTTCCAGAGAATTTGTTTATTTCTTCTTAACCGTGCCAAAGCACCCCCTCCCCTGTTTGTTCACTAGTAACCATTCATGTGTTCATCACAACCCTAACAGACGAACTTGATCTTCTTCACAGGAAAGGTCTTCTCCTCCTGCAGACTGGTTGTTGCTGGTTCAGTGCTCTGTGAACTGAAAGGAAATAACCGATCATTCAGTTCTCTAGAAAGGTTAAATACATTTGAAAAGCAATAAAATCAACGTGTTAACAGTCGTGGAACGATGTAATCATCACATCACGTGTCAGATTTTCAGTGTGGGACGATGTGGACGTGATACCCAGTTCTAATCCCGACTCGCCCAAACGTGATGATCAGATCAGATGTTTGTTCAAGCAGGACCCAGATCTATGTCATGAATCGTTCTTTAAGGTGACCGCTGACCAGATGGAGCCGCACGGTAGCAACAACGGTAACTTCTTCTTATCCTTTATTGGTTTGATTACGTTGAAGAAGTCAGTTTAATTAAACAAAACACTTTAATTTCTATAGATTTCTTCCTTCCGGAGGAGCTCATAACTCCAGATTATGTGCCACAGCTAAAGAGACGTTTACCCACGCTTAAGGCCACACTGTCCCGACTCAAGATGCTTCCTGTGGCTGACCCTCTGCTGGGCCCAACGGGACTCTGCATCTCTGAGGACCCCATGTTCAGGTGTTTTCTGATCTGTATCTGTGTGTTTCCTCGTTTCAGTAGTCCCTGCTTCTCACAGCCTGCACGTTACTGTAGAATAAAACATCTGGGCCTTTAAACTCTGTTGGGTTACAGCTGTTTCACGCGATGTGCGTCCTATGAGAACAACCCAGATGTGGACACTGTTAACCCTCAGATATGTGCAGATGTTCAGGAGGAGTTTTGTAAAGAACCACTGCTGAAAGAAGAGGTAAACATCATGAGGAATCCTCTGTATTTTTAAATAACTGGTTGAATAATTTTGTTGCTCGTCTGCAGCTGCTGCTGCTGCCCGCTGTGGTCGACACGTTCCAGCCGAGCCCGCAGAACTTCAGCACTTATTCTAATGTCTGTGCTTGGTTGAAAGCTTCTCCTGAACCTCTGGAGGAGCAGTGTTCAGTCCTGGATGTGCTTCAGAAAAGTAAGTGAGAAAAATGTTTTGAAAGTACAAACGAATGAATGAATGAATGAATGATCAATTTATTCAGTCAGTTATCTTAAGATAATGTACATTAACATGTCATACAATTAGATACAAATACCATTTCTCACTAACATATGCCTTGTTTTTTATATGGTGTCTGTTTGGTATATCATGACTGAACAGGTTTAGGCAGAAGCAATAGCTTATAGAATATCCTAACCTACTTACAAAACATTTTTTTAATTTCCCGCAATGAACCAACAACCCAAATAAAAGTAAAACACAAATCCATCCATCAACATCAAATTAATACTCTTCAAAAATGTTTTTACTGATAAGTTTTTTAAGAACTGAAAGAGAAGTTGCTAATTTTAATTCTATTTTAGCCTCATTCCAAAATTTTACTCCCATTACAGAGATACATCTCCTTTTCATGCCCTTTTTGGCTTTTTGTACAACAAACATACATACACCTCTTAAATCATATTTACTTTCCCTCTTTGCAAAGAACATTAGTATATTTTTTGGCAGAGCCATTAATTTTACTCTAAACATAAATTGCATTATTTTATAATAATATAGATCTTCTAATTTCATAATCTGTGATTTTAAAAACAACGGGTCAGTATGAGCATAATAATTGCTCTTGTTCATAACTCGAATAGATTTCTTTTGTATAGTTTTTATTTCATGTATATATGTTTTAAAAGTTGAACCCCATATTTCTATACAATATGCCATGTATGGTTGTATTAGTGAACAGTATATTAGACGTAAGGCCTTATGGTTTAGTATGTCCTTCAGCTTATATAATAGACCCAAAGATTTGGCAATTTTTCCTTTTATGTAATTTAAATGATGCTTCCAGTATAAGTTAGAGTCAATCACGACACCAAGAAATTTGATTTCAGACACTCTTTCAATTTCAGTATCTGAAATTGTTAATTTAAAGTCCCCATTTTTTACCTTCTTATTTCCAAAAATCATAAATTTAGTCTTTTTTATATTCAGTGATAGTTTATTTACATCAAACCAAGATTTGAGGATATTTAACTCTTTTTCGGCCTTCTTTAAAAGTTCTTTTATATCTTTACCTGAACAAACCAAATTTGTATCATCTGCAAACATTATAAATTTGAAAAAATCTGCCACGTTACATATGTCATTTATATATAAAGTAAATGAAAAACAAAAACAAGTTGTTTGTGTCTTCTGTAGCGGTCCTGTTAGAAGCTCCGCTGGATGTTTCTCAGTACGATCCACCACAGGGCCACCGTACAGAAGGCCTGATCCTGACTGAGCTTCCAGGTACCGGTCCCAGAGATCGTACTCGGACCTGACAGCCTGTTTAAGAGTCACTCATGAACTTTTAAATGTGTTTATTCTCTTAGATGATTTTGCTCCTCACCAGGAACTAGAGCTAGACTCCATTCTGAGCCCTGAGATGAGTCCAGACCCAAGCTGTCTCTCCACCTCTCACCTCCAGGAGGAAGACTTGTCTCCTTTCGGCACACTGTGAGTGATCTCAGCTTTTGTTTTTCATCTGTGAACGTAACAAAGATCACCTAATAGTCCTCCGAAGCTCCTGAAACATTACTCTTTGTCCTGTAGCTCTCTGCTGTCAGCACGGACTCGCCAAAAGATGGAGGCGGCGCTGTGGGAGTCAGAGAAGCATCTGACCTTTGTGGCTAACCTTTTGCTGTCAGGTTACTGCTGATTTAACGTTCCACCATGTTTGTGTCACATTTAGACATGAACACTGTTAAAATCACAAACTCTTACTAAACTGTTGTCTCACAGAGCCTTGTGTACAGGAAGCAGCCCCGGAGTTCCAGCCTCTGCATGAAGCCTTTAAAATGGCTAAAGCTTTCAGCAGATCTGGTGACGAGCAGAGGGTGGGGTCTGAGCTGGAGATCCTGCAGACACTTAACGGCCACAGTTGTGAGTTCACTGAGAAAATGATGCCCGAGATTCCCAAATCCAGGAAGGAGGAGAGGGAGGAATTCACAAAAGAGTTACCTGAAGATGTAGAAAGTGAAGGTCTGTATGAAAGCTTTTGGAGCTCGGTGAATAATGAATCAAAGCAGAGATGAAAGTGCAAAACTATGAATGGGACTTTCAGATTTCTTATATTCTTCATCATATTTGACTTTTTTCTGCTTTCAGTTCAATCGCTCATTCGGGATTCACCAAACGAAGCCAATTCCCACCACGACACCTGTGTGGATTCATCTCACAGTTCCCTCTCGACCCAAGCCAGCGGCTCAACTACTCAGCAAGAGAAACCTTCTGCTACCAACAGCACTGCAGAAAGGGTTTCAGAAGGGACGTTTTTAGGTGGTGCGGGCTCGTCTCCTCCACCTTACAAACTCCACACGTCTGAGAAAGAGCTGAGCTTCCATGAAGCTTCATCTGAGCTGAACCTGTCCTCCAAACTACAAGTTAAAGATGATCAAAAACGTTTGGCGTTAGCAAGACGACCAGAACGAGACCTGGATCCTTTGTTAGACTTCATCAAACTAAGATCTCAGCAGGTGCCAGGCTCAGCTGAAGGTAAGTTGTGGTCCATTCCCTTCTGTTTATGCATTTTCATCCTAAATGAAATGGTTATACAAATATTTAGACTTCTTTAATGATAACTGCATTTAAACATGTTAAAGTTAGGGTTTCAGACGGTGATTCCACCTCATTTCAGCAGCAGAGACGCTCTCTCAGCCTCCACAGAGAGAGCAGCAGCCTGCTCCAGAGGAGATGTGGACTCCCAACAGGAAGCCAACACTTGTGAGTTTTGCTGTGTCAGCAGACGCTAGCAGAGAACACAAGCCAGCGGCTCAGAGGACAAATCGGTTTAGCGCTCTTCCAGCAAGCCAGTCGGCGTCTCAGGAGAAACCTTTCAGCAGGGTTGTGCCGGTTCGAGCTACAGGTTTGTAACGCGTGTCATTTGAAGTCATTCTCATTGTTTTGATATCGTTTAAAAGTTGGTATTTTGATCAGATTGTGTTCCTAGACCTGTTGTAAATCTCTGCTGCCCTGCAGAAAGCCAGCGGCGAGCCTACCATGAGCTGCAGGCGCTCGCTCAGCCGTGCTTGAGTTCTGCCAGACAGATGGGGCTCACCCTCCCTTCATGGGGACACTTCAGCTGCTTGGCCCCGGACCAAACGCATTTCCTCCTCAAACAGCAGGAGAGAGCCCTCTGCAGGGCTCCAGCAGAGGATGCAGAGCTGCTCAAAGGTAGCAGACGTGTTTTTGTTGTATTTCTGACTTTATCTTTGTATTTTAATCTGTTAAATCTTTAAATCCAAACTGGCTTGTAGATCAAGAGTTGCTTTTCAACCAGGCTGCTCTGATCCATGTGTTGGTGACGTTCAAAGAGCTGCTGCTGAAGTGTGATCTGAGTACTGCGGTGGGTCAGTATGGCAAACTTTATCGTTACATAAGCACGATGTGCAGCATTGTTTTTATTGTAACTCGCATGAGTGCAGATGGATTTGAGAGGAAAAACATTTTTAAAATCTCATTTCTGATCATAACTCTGAGACTTTCATGCAGGTCGAACATTTAAATAGTCTCCTACACCTCTCTCCTGCAGTAGCTTCTGACAGATCTACGTCACACTGTCACGTAACATTCATGGACTCACCCACTCAGGACCGCAGATGTGGATTAGCTTCAAGCTAAGTCTGGTACAATGCGTCAGATTTCCATATTTCTGCTTAAAGCTGCTCACGCTCCTTAAATAACAGCTTGGATGGGGGCAGGGAAGCTGTTGGTTTAGCGTCTGGGAGTCTGCAGATGTCTCGGCTAGTAGAAGCTAACTGTTAGCATTAGCACCACATAGAAAAACTCCTCCAGGCTTGTGTTTTAGTGTAGATAAAACATCCATGTCGCTATTATCCAGCCGAGCTGAAATGTCCAAATCTGAGGAAATGAGTCTCCAGATCCTGTCGCCTGAAGCTCAGCTGTGATGCGGGTTACTGCTAGTTACTGGAAATGCTGCACCAGTACCCCCCCACCCCACTCCGAGCACAACTTACAAAGCATCCATTCCTACTAGAGACCATTGCAAATGCATGGATGAACCGAGTGTTCCACGCCTTTAACTGAAGTACAAACTGCTTTTACTTGTTGTGTAACCGTTAAATCCACCCTCCATCGCCCGTAAGTGGAATGTTTGTTTACGGTGGTCTCCTTATGAAAGCATCCCTGACCAAGGCAGCTGAGGTGTGTTCTGAGCAGAGACTGAAGCAGCTGCTGAAGAGGATGCAGATCCTCCTCATCCAGGAGAAGCAGGAGTCCAACTTTAAGCTGCTGGAGCTGCAGCAGCTGCTGGCTGATTGGCTCCACACCAGAACGGGAAAGACGGCAGAGAAAGTCCGTTTAGAGCAAAAGGTCAAATGTCAGGTTGTGTTTGGTTTCGCCACCTGGTGTAACTTTTTACCTGCAGATTCTCGTCGTGCTCTCCGTGGACTCTGATGACAGCAGATCGAGGATCATCAGCGACTTGAGTCAAGTGACTGGTGAGCAGAAATCCAGGCAGCCTGCATAAACAAGCTCTGTAGTTAGGGTTATGGTAAAACCTGAGCCAGAGCTAACGCTCACAGCAGCGTGTGTTCACATCTAATAGAGCATGTGACCATTGAAAGTAAAAGTTGCCTGTTTTGTTGATGGAGGTGCTGCTGTGACGTCTCTTTGTCCCGATGAGGACGGGAAGCAGCTGAGTAGTGTTGGTGTGGTCAGCAGGTGAGACACACACACAGCTACATGTTCGTTCTGTAATGGGGTCGGTACATCGTTCATATTTGGTTCCCATGTTCTTGTCGTGTCCACGCAGCATATGCAGCAGTGACTGTGTGGTAGTGTGTGAGCAGCATATAGGTGCAGACTTTCCCTGGAGCTGCTTCTCTCTGTTGGTGGAGTTCGACCATCCAGGCTCGTCTCCGTGGTCAGCAGTCTGCAGCGAGAAGAGCATCAGCCACCTGACTTTCACCACCAGCATCCCTGAAGGTGAGTCTGCAGCCATGTTAGGATGTTTTTATCCTCCTGAAAGCCCGTTTCTTCACCTGTAGATGTAGAGAACACCTCATGGTGTCTGGAGGACAATCTTCCTTTTGTGCTGATCGTGACAGAGGGCCTTCTGAACCACCCACTGCTGCTTCAGACGCTTGAGTCAGAGTGAGTTTTCAGTTCAAAGCAATAAAAAAAGCTTCATTTCTAATATTTGGGTAATACCTGCTGTCAGCCAATCAGCATGCAGCTCATTTAATAGTCATGCCCTGACTGAGTGGGCGGGGCAATTGGACTTTATTATGAGCTTGTGTTTGGACATTTATCAAGGTCCAGCTCCAACAAAGTTTCATGTGATCTAGACTTCCAGGCTGCTCAGTTGATCGAATTTTAATCCCGATTACGATCTGAGTTTTAAACTATTAAAAAACAAGCCGATTATTGGCTCCTCCCCCTTGCACTGTTCCGAGTTGCAAATCAAACGCTCCTCCCAGTGTTGCCAACTCAGTGACTTTGTCCTCATTTCCTGCAGCTCTTCAGACCCCCTTCTTGACCTTTTACATCTTAAAAGTACCTCGTGTTTTTTATTTCTGTTATAAATGCCGCTGTATAATTCCTGCTGTCAGTATTTTCAAGACGTTGGTGTTTGGGTCCTTACTGGTTGGGCTTAACCGAGTCAAAACAAGGTCTGTAGCCCTTGGGTCATAAGCTATGAGCAAGTATGTTGGGCTTTTTATACTAAGAATCACGAGTTATGTTGGTGATCATCTTGTTTATTTATATTTGTCCTGATTGGGCCCTGAGCAGTTTTATGACCGAATCAACAAACAAAATCAACATTTAGTTGAAAAATCGTCTTAAATAATCAACATCCCAATTTCAGTCACAATGGTGACTTTAATTTGAGGCTTTAATAGACTCAACAGAACAGTTGTAAAAAAAGTTCACTTTTTCTGTTTGTTTGTCATTTTTATTTTGTTGCATTAATTTAGTTATGATCTGTAGAAGATGCAAAGATATTTAGCATTACAACTATAAACCGTTAGCATCAGTAACAGGTCTGTAGCAGGAATAAAAACGGTGCATGGTTGGAACACGACCTGACCCTAACCCCCGGGCGTTAACACGATTCGTGCAGCTCTCCACAAAAATGAAGCTGTTTTGTTTTTTCAAGAGATTTTGAACGGATGCTTTATTTCTGGCAGATTTCCATTGAAGGCCGTTTGTAGCCTACGTGCTGGAGCTCATGGTTTAAGGAACGTCTGTTTTTACAGTTTCTGTGTAACTGTGCTGGAAAGGAGCCACAGTCCAACCCTGCAGATGCTTGGAGGGACTCACAACTACGCCGTGATCACGGTGGACGAAGACGCAGCCATCGTTATCCAGGTAGCAGAACGTAGCCTTGACAGATCAGTCTGGGGCTGATCCTGACTTGACCTAAAAATACTCAAGTCTGGACCTTCAAATGGCTCTTTGATGCTCTTAAGGTTGGTTTATGCTTGACGTTTCCGCGAGGTCCGCGTGGTAAAATTGTGTCATTTTAACAACCACGCCCCTCCACCGCGCCTCCGCACGGCCCAAACTTTCCGCAGCGCGCACCTAGGAAATGTTCTAACCACGCGGACGGTCGGACGCGGAAAAACATGGCGGACCAGCAAGAACTAGTACGGCAGAGGTTGGTAAATACAGACATTGGTATGATTCAGCTCTCAGAGATCGCCGTGATCAACATGTTGTTAATAATTCTTGGAGAGAAATAGCTCGCACTGTCGGAAAAGACGAGGACGCTGTTAAAAATGCTGGAATGCCATGTTGTAAACAGTCATTTCTACTTCTACTATGGTGTAGTGTTGGATGCATGCCGTAGAGCTCCATGCTGCCCCCTACAGTTTGGGAGAATATTGGCTCACCGCAGAGACGAGCCGCACGAACCATAAACGCTGCGAGTTGTGAAGCGCGTTCCAGCCGCGAGCCGCATCACCGCGCGGAAAGTAAACGCGTCAAGCATGAACCAAGCTTTAAAGTGAAGACTGGCTAAAAGTTTCAAATGTAAATTGGCAAAGTGAGATCCAAATACAAAAGCTCATAAGGTCAATAATGGCTTATTATTGTGTGTGCACATGCAGGAGCAGGATGAGCTGTGTGAAGAGCGAGCCAGCGAGCGTCTGGTGATGAGGCTGACGGCCCTCTCCCTACAGTACAGCTACTGTTGGCTCTTCCTGCACTGTTCTGACAGCCAGGGTGGAGGGTTTGTGTTCACACTCATCCTTACACATCACACCGTGCAAACGTTTTAAACCAGCCCTCGTCGGTTTTAGCACCACTTCCAAGGTGCCATGTCTGTAGCATTTAAAGTTCCTAGAATAGAAGAATTCCTTGGTCCCACAGTGGGGAAATTCACTTGTTACTGCAGCACCAACACTCAGCTACAACAAGAACAAAGGTGCATGTATTAGAGGTGTGAATCTTCACTTGTCTCCCGATTCATTACAATTATTGGGTCAACGATTCGATTCGATATCCCGATGCATCACGATTATTTCATATGGATTTGTTTTCATCGATAAATAGAAGATGTCAGATACTTGCTTTTTTTTTTAAATCAAAAACGTAATTGACACAAGCTGCCATCCCTCAAAAGCTCTCCATCCACAACAGGTTAGGACAAACATGTAAACATTTAAGAAGATTTAACAAAGTAAAACATGTGTTTCCTGGTTCAACACCACGCCTCAGGCTGAGAAAAACACGCTTTACAAAAACTCACAAAATGTAAAAAAGTACTGAAAACCTACAGGACACATAATGTAATAATAAAATACATAATGGGTTCATATACGAGTGTTTCATGTCTCTGAGCAGCTCTAGAGTCAGATGTTTATGCCGCAGCTGAAGGGTGTCAGAAGTAACACCAAATGAAATGTTTGACTTAGTTTATTTTATTTGAACCCAGCGGTTCGTTTCTGAAATGTTGGAGAATGAATCAAGTTCTGTTTGATGCAGAAAAAAATAAAACACAAAACAAATTCTACACTTCCAATAATATTTAAGATGTGTGTTTTATTCTTCCTGATAATAACACCAGCAGAAGGCTGTGGGCTGGATTAGGATTAAATTACCCAGATGATGGATCTCCGTCACTAACCAGCTAACTACAAACCTTTCCACTGACCTGTCCTGTGTCACCCTCACCATGTGACCCTCATGTCCATGCTGTCTCTGGAGGAGCAGATAGGAGACAAGACCTCCTGTAACTTCCTCCCAGCTTCTCTTTCAGCTGAATTTAACATCAGTTTATCTTCATGGAACAAAAGAATAAAGTGGAACAAGAACTTCTATCTTCTATTTGTTACACAGTGAAGTGTAGTGAGGACAAAAGAAACATGGTGACTTGGTCGATAGATAAGGAAAACCAATTTTATTTCCTCTGGTCCGAAAAAAAAAACGAAATCGGAATATCCCAGCACTATTCAAAATGGCCACCCATCCAACTCTCTTAGCAGTCTCTGTCACTTTCAGAGAGGAAAAACCGACCCTTGATGAACCCAGACTGGTGGTGCCTGAAGAATATCGTGCCGTAATCCTACATTTGGGTCATACTGTACCCTGGTCGGGACATCTAGGACAGGCAAAAACATACATACGTAATGTAGGATTACGGCACGATATTCTTCAGGCACCACCAGTCTGGGTTCATCAATATCAGCAAGATACAACAGTTTATCCTTCATTATAAAAGGTTCTCCATCTAAACTTTTGACCCCCCCAACATTTTCTTCACCATGAACTTCATGTGCTTTGAGCAAAAGAGGTTTTAAAGATGGATCATTTTCTTGGCTCTTTTTAAAGTTACTGGGGATCTGCCACCGACGATCAATAGGTGGGGTAATAGGCAAAGCAGGTTCAGCAAGTTTTGACATACACTTGTACTTGTTTTTCTCCTGTCTTCTTTGTCGTTTTGTTTTCCTGGTTTTACTCCCACCTTCATACAAATTGTCCTCTGCATCTGGGAGTGGTTCTAAACCTTTTTTCATAGATCTAGTAACGACTGCACAAGATAATGCCGCAGAGTTTTGTTGAACCAAGCTGTCCAAGATTGGCAAGTCCTGCCCTAGAACTACATCATATGCTAACTGGTTCAAAACCCCAACAGTTAACATAAAGGCTTGGCCCTCTACTTCTATGGTAACATCTGCAGTTGGATAATCTTTGTGACATCCATGAACACAGGTAATGTTTACAGGCCTGTTAAAGTCAGGCAGTACATTGTTCAACATAGAAGATTTTACCAAAGTTTGTGAACTACCAGTGTCTGCTAGAGCCTTTAATGCTCTGCCATTTACTTTTACCTCCACCACATGCTTATGTGGAATCAAACTATCAGACAGTTCCTGACCATGTTCTTTGGCAGGTACCACACATAGCTCTACCATTTTAGGTTTTCTTAGTGGACACAAAGAAGCTTTGTGACCAGGCTGCTGACAGTGATAACAAATTAGGTTAAACTTCGAACTGGAATAAATTGGCTTTTTACCACCTTTAGTGTCCAAGCTTTCAAAACCAGGTGTACCTGGAGGTTTTACCTCCCCAAACCTTGGTCGTCCCACAGCAGTCCTTGACCTTGCTGGTTCCCGGTGAGCAGCTAGGTAACGTTCAGCCAGATTTGCTGCTTCCTCTCCTGTCCTGGGATTGTTCTCCTTCACCCAGGTGCGGACGTCTGGCTGAAGCACACGCAGATACTGCTCCAAGATGATTGTTTCTCCAATCTCCTCCTTACTCCGACTGTCCGGCCGCATCCATCGCTTGTAGAGTCCCTTTATGCGATTGTAGGTTTCCCGTACAGTCTCTCCCATGGGTACACTGGTGCTTCGGAACCGGTACCTGTAAGTCTCTTCTGTCACGTTGAACTTAGACAACACAGCAGCTTTAATAGCATCATATGAGTCAGACTGATCTTCATCCATTCCAGCATAAGCCTCAAGAGCTTTTCCAGTCAACAATGTGACCACTCTAGCAGCCCATTCAGCTGGTAGCCATCCCCATGTCTTAGCCATGCGCTCAAATCGTACAAAGAAGCTCTCAGGATCCTCACCTTCTTTGAAGTCAGGTATTCTAGGTTCACCTCCATGGATCCTGCCAACCCTTTGTGCTGGAACGCTTTGTGCCAGCTGCAGCTGAGGTGGTGCAGACAGTCGTAAAGGAGAATGAGGATCAGCTGGGTGTCCTTGAGGGGGCTCTCCTGACGCCTGAGGCATTTGGACCTCTTGCTTTGGAAAAGCCGCTGTTGTAGAAGTTTCAGTCTGGACATAAGGCTCAGAAAGTTCAGAATACAACTCATGCTGCAGCTTTGGTATGGTACTGCTCAACTGTTTAATCTGCTCAAACAGTATGGCTTCAGTTCGCTTTGAACGCCGCATGAACTCTCTCATTTCTTCAAACATGTCAAGTTCAGAAAGTTCTTTACTCACAGTACCAACTGTAGTCTGCTTAGGCCGTACCACTGGTTCAAAATCCTCTTCGCCACCTGTGGCTCCTTCAGGAGGTGTATCTAGCTCCATTGTCCGACCTTCTGTTTCTTCCATGTCATCAAGAGGGCTTTTCTTTGTCCCACGGGTTCTTCCACGTCCTCTCATTTCTTATCCCACCTCTGCCACCACTGTTACACAGTGAAGTGTAGTGAGGACAAAAGAAACATGATGACTTGGTCGATAGATAAGGAAAACCAATTTTATTTCCTCTGGTCCGAAAAAAAAAAAACAAAATCGGAATATCCCAGCACTATTCAAAATGGCCACCCATCCAACTCTCTTAGCAGTCTCTGTCACTTTCAGAGAGGAAAAACCGACCCTTTGCCACACCCAGCAGTCCACCTATATACTCTCCGACCCCCCCTCCAATTCAGGTCGGCCAATCACATCAGTCCACTCAGGCATTTCCTATATAAAGGCAGCATTAGAGGCGGGCTTCCTCTTTAGCTGCTTCAAAATGGCTGCCACAGAGGACACCTCCTGAGGGTAACAAACAAATTCATGTTACATAACAAATTACATTCCTGAATGAACACTCTTTGGTTTAAAGACATGTTGCTTCTCAACACTATTTCTCTCTCCTTTTAACTTCTCTGTCTCCCTAAATAAGAGACAGATGATCACGCTGCAGCCACCATCACTGGCCCCGCCCCCTCCCCAAGACCGGATCTCCCTACATTACAACAAGCAGTCTGACTGAGCGCTTCCAGGAGAAATAATAATTAAATTATGAAAATAATAACGCATGTTTGGAGCAACGGTTTGGAGGAGCGTCCTCTGATGCTCTCGTGTGAGCAGAGTCCCCCCCCCCCCCTCTCAGTTGCTGTGCGAGCGAGCGGAGCGCGCCGCACGACAACCCGCTCAATTAACATAATTCACGGCCCAAATCCAACAGAACCGGCCGGGCTGATTCGGTTCCAGTTTGGTCTCGGGTTACAACTCCAGCGCTCAGCCCTGCAGAACCACATTAAGGCGGAACCACGTGGTAAATGTGGAGGACGCTCTGACAGCTTTGGATGCGGCGCTGGTGCCGCCGTTAAAAAACAAAACTACATTCCACTATAATCGATGATGGCGTACTCTCCTACGATGCAGAACCGTTTATGTCCGCATCCCGGTGCGTCGATTATTTGATGATTTTCCTCAGCTCTAGCATGCATGTACACATACTGTAGGCAGTGAGCTGGTAGTGTAACCTTCCTCAACTAAAAACCACAAATACAACATTCAAAGCTGGATTCCAGAACTGTGCTGGAACACACACACACACACGATGTAAACCAGGTATTTAACACATTCTCAATATTGCTGTTATTGTGTAATGCCAGTGCAGCTTAAACTCTTACTGCAGTGGGGATGGAAGATCTACGGTAGCGTACATCTGGGATGTCTCAGTCTGCCTCTGGAGGAGCTGTCCGTGGTCTTCTCAGTGGGTGGGAGGGTTTTTAAGATGGAGGTCATCTTCCCCAGCATCCACTTTCACACGTCTCCTCAATTACAAATGAATTTGGGCTGATTTATTCCATTTCTGCAACGTTTTTCTACTTGACTATATCAAAGAAGTTGTGCAAATGTATTCAGAAGTTTTTGTTTAATGGCAGACTTTCCAGCAGAGCTTTCAGGAACTTGGTGTTGGTTTATTCGTCTCTGGTGCTGTTTGGCACAAAGTCAGGGGAACTGGATGTGAAGGTAGAACCATGCGGCTCAGTCATTATGGTGTCCAGCATGTCAAAAACAACTTGGTTCATTCTCAGTTTGGTTCTTTTAAGGTTCTGATTGTGTCCCAAGTGTCGGAAATGGCCGAGTTCATCCACCAGATCTGCTTCACCAGACTGATGTCCAGTGACCGGGATCCTGCCAGCTACCTGACCAGAGACTGGCTCACTGTGCTGCCTTCTCAGGTGACCACAGACTTCAGTGAAAAAGGCCATTTTCTCAGGTTTTTACAAAGTAAAGCTGTAAAGTATTAGTACAGTAGCATTCAGTGATATGATTCTTGAATCTCGAAAGGGTGCATGCTGTGTTTCCTGCAGGAGGAAGAGTGCCTGTCCAAGTTCCCTTGCCTTAATCCTCTGGTCAGTCAGCTGATGCTGAGCAGGGCTCCGTCTCTGCAGTGTCTCCTGAGGGCCCCTCTGCCCCAGCTGAAGGAGCTGCTTCCTGAAGTGCCTCATAAAGTGCTGAAGGTGATCTAGACCTCAGAGAAGATGTCTTGGTGTTAAAAAAGCACTTTTAAACAGAAATGGGATTTATCTTCTTGTTTTTAGACTTTCACTGAGTGCATCTCTCTACACTGGAATAGCATGGCTCCCAAACACCCGGACACCACTAAAACCAGTCCTCCACATGGTCCTTGTGCCCACTCTGAAGATAACTCGCCACATCTAGAGCGGACCTGCAGCGACCACAGTGCCAGCTTCCTGGAATCTTTCAATGAATGGGACCCAGACCCCTCGGGTTTTAGACTCGACTCGAGTTGCTCCTCCTGCAGCCCCGTTGCTGACCTCCAGCGCGACAGAGACCTCTGGAACGAGGAGGAAAAGGTTCCTTTTTGGAGTCGCACAGCTGAAGCAGCAGGGAGAGTTGTCATGACTCTGAGGGCCTCGCAGAATGGCTGCACCTCACCCCTGCACACAGCTAACAGCCCTTTCCAACCGGACCCTGCATTCAGCTGCAGCCCCATCCTGCAGCAGCCAGCCAGCAGCCAGGTCTCCCCCCACTCCACAATCTACAGTCACCTCCATCATTCTCAGAGCGATAACATCTTCTGCAATCCACCGTCAGATGTTTTGTGGGGTCAAAGCGGTAGCAACTGTCTGTTTAGGAGTAGAGAGATGACGGCAAGTTCGCCTTCCTTCAGCTACAAGTGCTGGAGAGGTCAGGAGAGGAAGAGGAGCTCAGACGTGGCTGGCCTGCGTGGGTCGGGCGAGTGTAAGTGGCTTTTATACTGAAGTCATAACTGAGTTGTAGGCGTGTTTTACCAGAATCCGTCTTTTCTGTGTTTCAGTGCTGATGAAGAGAGGAAGGCTGAGCTACGAGAGAGTTCCTGGCAGGAGAGACGGACAGACCCGACTAAAATTATTCTCAGATTAAATAAAAAACAATATGCACCTGTTCATGATTTAGCTGTGAAATTAGTTTTTACTTGGTTTTTGAGTTCTACTGATTCCTGTTGAAACGTGTTCAGCCGTATTAAATGAACACGAATGTAAAATAACAAGTTTAATGTCATTGAAACGGTTTTACTGATGAAATATATCTGTGTGTGATCAAAACCAGTTAGTTGATCTATAGAAAAGCTTTTTGTGTTAAACTTGTTTATCTGTTAGAATTGTGTGAGTGATGAAGTTTCCACAGTTTTCTATGTTGTATAAAAATTCTGACCAAAATAAATTGGACCTTTTTCTATATTTAGTTGCAGTTTTCTTCTCGTGCTGAGAGGGAAAACGAGATGTGATTTATGAGGTACAGAGGTGGGATTGAGGGTCTTTCCTATCTGCACTGACAACGTCTCATTTTGTGGGGTTTCTTTTTTATATATGATTCAGTGAAGCAATCCCCTTATCGGGCTCTCTCAGCGTGTGAAGAGAGTGCTTATCTCCACGAGCCAGCAGAGTGAAGCCACTTCCCCCAGGAGTGATCCCCAGACAAAGACGACCCCGGGGACATTGACTCCAAACCGCCCTGCCTCCTGCCGGCCACGTCCAGCACCGACTCGCCACCATCAATAACCTGACAGCCTTTGTAAAACGTCTCTGTCTTCCTTGGCTCTGCTTTCTGAGAGGCGGTGGACAAAGAGGGAGAAATGGTTTGTTTTTTACTGCCGGAGGAACAAAGAAGCTGGTCAGCAGAGGTAAACAGCAACCTAATGGGGCAGTAATGGCTCCTGAGCTGTGAACAGGACCGATAACGTGGGAATTAACAGGCTGTTTACACCAGTGCATCCTTTTAGACTGGGCCCAACTCGGGCCTCAGCTGTAAAGGTCACTCTTCTTATCGCCCATCACAGACTGCAATTAACTGTCACCTGTGTGTTTTCCATCTTTCCTTAAGAAGACGCAGTTTACGACAAGTCTAAAAAACAAGTGTTTGAATCATTAAGTCAGGTTCAGTAAACCTGGTTCTGCAGGTGTGAAGAATTTCAAATCACCTGAACTGGAGGCAGAGAGTGGTGGAGCCTGGCCCTGCAGGTGCAGCCCCTTGGACGTGCAGCGGGGCCCATGAATGGAAAGATTCAGAAAACGGCCCCCATCGGGCCTGTCCTCCAGGGCCAGGGCTAATCCCAGACCCTAATCGGATTATGTAAATTCCTACTCCACACACGGACTTTAGAGAAGGCTGCATCTTTGAAACAACACTTGAAGGGTGGAGAAAGAACGATGACAATTGGTTAAACTAGATTTGTTATTTTATTCGAAAGTGGGAGGCAGAGAGGGTGTGTGTGTGGTTGGGGGGGGGGGGGGGGGGGGGGCTGACAGAAGTGAGCCAGACACTGTGCCCTCCATGTTTCCTCTGTAATTTATGTGTGGCCCCTTGGAATCGCTCAACAAGATTACCATAGTCATAACAAAACCCACATTGTCCCTCTGTCGGTCTGGATGTGGTATTTTTACCTTTTGTGGCCCAATCAGGCTGAATTCAAAAGCAGAGCTGCAGCGATATCAAGGTCTTACCCCTTGGTCCAGGGGGACAGTGGGCTGTCCATGCCTAATGTCCCAGAAACAGAAAGGAATAAGTGTCCAATGCAGTGAGGGACGGATCAGAGAGACAAACGTCTCAGTTTCATTTCAGTAGGAATTTATCACTTTCAGTGGATTAAATGAGCAACGAATCATAAGAGCAGCACAGATAGTCTCTGAAAAGGCCGTTGAACCACCAAAGCTGCAGGATCCACCCTGAATCATTTTAAAATATTAAACAAGAAACTCACAAGAAAGAAAACATTTAAACCACGAAGCATCGTCGATAATGCACATTCATTTATTTAGAGTGATATAAAGGTGGGGGCGTGCAGTGCAACAACCACACAATGAGCAACACACGTCACACAATGGGGCTGACCTGCTATAAAATGTGGGATGCAAGCATGCAGCACTCTCACCCCTGCACTCCCGCTCTCCCCCGTCCCTCCCTGACCGTCTCTGCCTCCTTCGCTCATTTGGATCTCAGCGAGGATGAGAAGACTCAACTGAGCGGCCGTTCAGCCAGGAGACTCTGGTGTCCTGTGGACAACAACGCTGCCTCTGACATTTCTGCACATTTCTACAAAAACAGGTGAGACGTTTTGTTTTCTGCTGGAGTTTTTCCCTCCAGCAGTCAGAATAAATGAGAACAGTGTTTTAATAGCAGCTGACATGAAAATGTGTGTGTGGAACTATTAATGAAAACAATCTCATTCAGACTGAAACACTTGCATTTATATTTATTTATTTGAATTATAACATAACATTGAATTACACTGATTTTCACAACTAAATCTGTCTAAAGCAATTCATCTTAATGTGTGATTATTTTATTCCTAAATGAAAAAATATAACATTTATATTGAATCCAACGTTTGGTCGTCATAATTAACAGTGAAAATGACAAAAGCAGAAACCTCACATTCAAGCAGCAGCTGATAAGTCTGCTTCCATCTCTGTCCTCAGCACCATGACCAGGAAGGTGTTTACCAACACAAGGGAGCGCTGGCGCCAGCACAACGTCAACACTGCCTTCGCAGAACTCCGTAAGCTCATCCCGACCCATCCTCCGGAGAAGAAGCTGAGTAAGAACGAGATCCTGCGCCTGGCCATGCGCTACATCAACTTCCTGGTGCAGCTGCTGGAGAACCAAGGTGGCCAGCCAGCCAGCCACTCCCCCACCGCACTGCTCACCTTCCTGAGAGGAAACATGGAGCAGCTGCACTCTCCGCCTCCGCATCCCTGGACCACGACGAGTGACACTGATGCTCCATCACCTGGATCCAGCTGTGGCAGTTCTGAGGCCTGGTAGATGCACAGGCCTGGTTTTAAAAACAAGAGACTCTTGAGACATTTGGACCCTTTTAGCAGGAGAACTGGTTGTGTTGCATTGTGACATATTCCAGTGCAGATCGCTGTGTAACGTTGAAGGACCCCACCAATGCACTGAAGGCTGAAATATGACTGGCAGGTGAAAATTATTTGTGTTCTGCAAGGAAGTGTAAGTCCTGGATGTCCCTTCATGTTAATATTCCTGGTTGTTGATCCGCCTGGAGCTAATTTAATTTTACACGAGAGGGAGTTTTGCCAACGAGAAAAACAGAGGGGATTATGGACCTCCTCCTTTTAGGTAGAGATTGAGGAAAGCATTTAAAGAGATTAAAGCTCAGCCAATTCTCCAGACTGCAGTCATGTCTAAAGAGCCACGGGCAGTTTTATAAAGCCTTTTAGTGGACTTGAACTTTTCCTTCTAACATTCTAAATTTGACCTTTCTTGTCAATTTTAAGGTTTTGTGACTCCAGAAGAATCATTTAGTCTTGTGCTTCCTAATATTCCACATTCGGACTGAGCAAGGAAAATTCTGGAAAAACTGACAATCCTCTCTGACCAAATTTTCCCAAACCTCTTGATTTAAATGTTTTTTCTCCCTTTTTATTCGTGTACATGTGCCATAC
The DNA here is from genome assembly GCF_043380555.1 of Nothobranchius furzeri. Classification (NCBI taxonomy): domain Eukaryota; kingdom Metazoa; phylum Chordata; class Actinopteri; order Cyprinodontiformes; family Nothobranchiidae; genus Nothobranchius; species Nothobranchius furzeri. The sequence continues at coordinate 32,587,798 of NC_091750.1, read as the reverse complement.
AGCCAAAGATAATGAACTGATTGTCAACTATGTTAAATGTGCTCATTCATCAATATTACACCTCTTTTCTCATTTATTTTGGTTTGCCTGTAAAAGCATAGCATGTTATTTATTTCAACTATTTATTTAATAAATGATTTATTATTTGATTTTCTGGATTTTGCCACTGAAACTTTTACATCGCAGTTCGGCATCTACATTTCCCCAATTTAATTTTGTTTATTGCAACTCGGGATCATACAAATCCTGCTTGTAGTGTCTTACATTTAATCCAAAATACTTCCTGAATGAAGGTCATCCTGCATTTCCTGTCAGAATAGGATGATTTAGGGCAGGGGTATGCAAGTCAGGGCCCGGAGGGCTGGTCTCCAGCACACTTCGGTTGATCCTCTGCACACTTGATTCAGTGGTTGAACTGCCTGTGCTGCAGCTCGCCAGGCTCTGCAGAATCCAGTTACTTACCTGGTGAGGTGTTGAAACGTTATTGAAACTCAAACACGCCGGATACCGGCCCTCAAGGCCCAGAATTGAACACCCTGATTTAGGGTATAAACAACAAAATTACAATCCTTGTCTTCAGTGTTTTCGCTGCATCATCCCACCTGGTTTGAATCAATAAGTGATTAAGGTTCTGCAGAGTTTGAGAACATACAGGTAATCCATCCACCGAACCAAGTGTCGGGTAACATCTCAGTCCTAGACCTGGAGGGCCAGCTTCCAGCATGTTCTAGTTTAAACCCTGCTTCAGCGCACATTATTTCAGTCAGCAGGTGATTAACAGGCTTCTGCAGAGCCTGACGAGCTGCTGCACAGGTGAATCAACCACTGAATCTAGTGTGTTGGTGCAGAGAAACAGTGAAATTATGCTGGATACAGCCTTCCAGATGGAGAACCACTGATGCATTTTTGTTGAAATGGTCAATTTATTTAAAAACATCCCATATTAAACACAACCATCCATAAAAAGCTCCAGAAATACTTTGGAAAGCAAATAAACTCACCAAAAGCAGTGATATGACGATACACCAAGGCACAACTGGGAGCTGAAGCTAAAGAGCGGAGCTGCCCGCTCTCTTTGTTCCTAAAAAGCTCTGAGATGTTTGTCTCTGTGCTCCTCTGATGACCGTGTGGACACAGAGCTGACCTCTGCTCTTTGTCCACTGACCACAGGCCTGAGAGACGAGCGCTCGATGTGACCGCTTAACTTGCAACCCCGGAGGTCAGAGGTCACTCTGAAGTCAAATGATGTCCAGTTGACCAGGACGGGATTTATCTACGTAGTTTTTTATTTTCTTTTATGAAAAACTGAGTATAAAATAATGAGTGAGGACATTCACCGTTCAGTTCTAAACCATTTTAAAGGTCTTGGAGTTCACAACAAAAGCAACTGAATGACTTCCTAAAGCGGTTTTCTGATATTTACTTTGAATTCTCAATTAGAATCAAAGACAATAAAATGATGAGGATCACAATAACTGAAACCATCAAGTCTCTCTTTGTAAAAGGCTGTCACTCCTGGATGGAAGCAGTTTTGTTCGCAGCTGTCTCTTTAAAACAGAGGTCAGAAATTTAAACGCTCCAAAATGTGTGGCGTCTGTAGAAAACGTGGCAGAAAGCTGCTTCTAACTGAGCTGAAGGGTAAACACAGGGCTGGCTCTGGGCGCGTTCACAGAGGCAGTTAAACTCTGACTAATAGTGTGTAAACCAAGCGAAGGGCAGCTGGACACAATGACCAGCGGGACCTGACAGGTGACTCTTTGTAAGGCTGCAAAAATACTGAATTAAAATGTGTTTTACTGGGAGAATGATGACGGCTACACCACAGCAGCAGCTCTTTACAGACTTTAAAGATGGGTTTATGATTTTAAAATGGTTTCTAAAAAATATTTTCAATTCTTAGAAATGTTGCAATGATTAAAAATGGAAGTTCGATGTGAAATCTCAAGCTAAATGAAGAGAAACAGCTCCTGCATACGTGCAGTCCGTTTGAGAAACAGGCATAAGATACCAGCGAGTCACGTGTTAGCATTACGCTGATTTATGTTTGCTGCAGAATTAGAAGAACCTGCATTAAAAACAAATCTGTATGCCTCTCACTCCCTCCACCGAGTGTGTTTTTCTGATTGACTATTCTGTTCCAAGCATGCGGTTAATCGTCTATTGAGAGCACATTTCCTTATCAGTGTCTAGCACACTGTCTGAATCCGTTATCACAATGGACCAGATCAGTGCAGGCAGCCCCTCGCTCTCCGGGCTGAGGCGCCCATGAAAAATAATTTCTGGAGTTTGGTGCCAGCCGATAGGCCCTGAGCTCTTTATCCCCTTAAAGCCAATTCGCCCTCTGCATGTTTAAATATCTCTGCTCAACCCCTGCCCCTCCACTCCAATCACACCCCTCCTCCTCCTCCTCCTCTCTTTCACCCCTCTGCGCCTGCAGAGGTCCAAGCCTAAACTGACGCTGTAATCGACCTGCAACGTGGGAGCGTAGGATGCAGGTGCAGAGCTGGTTGGATGGTGACAGAGGAGGGGAGTCCTCCATTGTTCGGCTGGACAGCACCCTCTCTCTTCTGGAGCACCCTCTGATGGGGGAGCAGACAATCACACATCCTAATCTGATTATGCAAATGTCTACTTCAAAAGGCAATACTCGGTAACCCTCACCAAGTGGTAGGAGGAAGAGGAAGCAGCAGGACTGTTTGAAGAAACAAGCTAACTTCCACAAATATTAAATAGTCAGAAATTTTTAAATAAACAAATCAAAGATTTTGCCGTTTTGTTCCTCTGTCTCGCCTCTCCTATCCCAGCGAGGGAGGTTTAAGAATAAAAACAAAAACTTGTACAGTTTGAAAGGCCACTGACTCCCTCAACGGGGATTGGATCCAATATTCAAATGCTCATTGTTTTTCCAGCCGCTCCTGAATCCAGCATAAAGAGGAATCTACAATGTTAATAAGGGGGACAAATGCCCAGTTGAGGCTTAACGCCCAAACAGTCAGAGGTGACATGTCTCAAGAACACGGACCCTTAAAAGCACAATCTATCACCCTCCCCGCTGCTGATTTAAAGTATAGAAGAAGATTCTGACTCGTCACGTAAAAAAACTAACAAAAACAAAACCCAGCTGCCCATGTGTGTGCAGCTACACATCTCAGCAGAAAAACATGTTTCCAACATCCCAGTTTATAATATATTATTAGACTGATTATTCACATCCTTTTTAAAGTGGGCATATCACACATTAACACTGCATTTATAGAAAACTTTGTGAAATGCAATAGTGTTCCTATAATATGAAAAACCGCCCTTCCCATGAAGATCCATTAAACTCTACACCCGTACAGTCTATGCTCTACACGTAACCTGCTGCATTTACCTGAGCATCGACATGAAAATGAACCGAGTGTTCAGAATTATATTTCCATTGACCTTCACTTAACTCTCTCTCTCTCTCTCTCTCTCTCTCTCTCTCTCTCTCTCTGTCTCTCTCTCTCTGTCTCTCTCTCTCTGTCTCTCTCTCTCTCTCTCTCTCAATCTATCTATCCTGTTTGCTCTGTTTAAAATCTAGTTTAGAAAGGATTTCTACAAAGACTGTAAATAGTTTTTAAATGGCAATAATTGTTATGAGATCGAGCCCAGACTGGCGAATAAACGTGAGCCCCCCCGACTATTTGGTCTTTGGTATGTCGTCATTATCGATCACGTGACTTCCTTGTGTGCGTTCTGCCGAAACATGCTCCTAAAACATGTTCCTCCCCCCGAGTCGCTTCAATCGCCTCCAAAACACTTTTGTTTAAAACAAAAACAGTTGAAGTAAGTCAGGAAAAGGTTTATTTTAACCTCCAGAACACAAATATCGCCATTAAAGTGTGGTTAGCTGGTGTCTGGTGGAAGCAGCAGCAGATTTCAACACTTCAAAAAAATAAAAAAATAAATAAAAATATTTCAACACTTCCTGGTTCCTCCCTGAATTGGCGCGTGGGCCGTTATCAGGAAATGATCAGATTTCGTTATTATGTGACAGATGAAATAAAAACGGTTGGATTTCCCGCAGACTGACGTCCGCCATGGCGCTGCGCGTGCCTGCCTGCGTCCTGCTGCTGCTTTCTGTCACATCTGGAGAGGACGGAGGGAAGATTCTGGTTTGGCATTCTGACGCGAGTCACTGGATCAACATGAAGCCGCTGCTGGAGACGCTGGCGGACAGAGGACACCGGGTGACCGTCCTGGTCCCCAGCTCATCCATATTCGTGAACAGCAGCGAACCCTCCCGCCTTCACTATCAGCCTTTTCACGTCGCTGTCTCGAAGCGAGTCATAGAGAAGTTTGCAGAAGAGTTTGTTCACCTCTCTGTCTACGGGGCGAATAACCTGAGCTACATTCAAATATTCTACAAGTTAATGGAGTTAATCAAGACCAACACCGACAATAACATGAAGATCTTGGACGGTGTGGTGAAATCAGAAACTGTGATGAAGAAGCTGAAGGAGGGGGACTATGACTTGCTCCTGGCTGATCCCATCTACGCAGGAGGTGATTTAGTTGCTGACTTGCTGGGCATCCCTCTAGTCTTTTCTTTGCGGTTTTCCATAGCTCACAACTGGGAACGACGGTGTGGCCAGCTGCCTGCCCCACCTTCTTTTGTTCCAGGTGCTTTAAGCAAACTGACTGATAAGATGAGCTTCCTAGAGAGAGTGCTGAACTTTCTCTTCTACCCCCTGCATGACATGCTCTTACATCAGTGCATTTGGAAGGAGGTTGATAAACATTATTCCGAAGTAAGAGGTAAGAAACGGGCAAATCCCAACTGAAATAGAAAAAATGGCTCAATGAGATTTTAAAAGGGACTGGTGTTGGTCTCCACACACCGCCTCTATAAACCTACATAAAACACATCCATTCGTTTTCTGTCAGTGTTTGTTTTAGGAATGATGTGCCTAAAACAACATAGTTCAAGAGGTCCCTCAGAGTGATGTCCTAATCTGTTAAATAAGCATAAGTCTAACCCAACCACACACACACACGCACACACACACACACACACACACACGCACACACACACACCTGTCGATGCTGGATGAGCAGCGGCTTTCCTCCGAGCATTTTCCGGATATCTGCGGTTTCATCAGCTCCCTCCAACAGGAAGGATCTGAAGTTGACCCAGAAAGTCACTAGATGACAACAAACTAATTTGCATATTAATGATGTCATGCCGCATTGGAGTTCTGCTAAAAAAAGATCACGTTGCAATTTTCTTGTATTTCAATATCCAATATGAAAATAAATATATTTCCAATTATTAAAGAGCAAGTCAATCCCAAATCAATTTATTTTTTGCTGATAAACTATATTAAGTATCTCGGGGTCGTGTTCACTGGAGCGTGAGATCGATAGGTGGATTGGTGCTGCATCTGCAGTGATGCGGGCGTTGTACCGGTCTGTTGTGGTGAAGAGAGAGCTGAGTCAGAAGGCGAAGCTCTCGATTTACCGGTGGATCTACGTTCCTACCCTCACCTATGGTCATGAGCTTTGGGTAGTGACGGAAAGAACGAGATCGCGGATACAAGCGGCCGAGATGAGTTTTCTCCACAGAGTGTCTGGGCTCTCCCTTAGAGATAGGGTGAGAAGCTTCGTCATCCGGGAGGGGCTCGGAGTAGACCCGCTGCTCCTCCACATCGAGAGGAGCCAGTTGAGGTGGCTCAGGCATCTGGTCAGGATGCCTCCCTGGTGAGGTTTTCCGGGGACGTCCAATTGGGAGGAGACCTAAAGGTAGACCCAGGACACGGTGGAGGGACTATGTCTCTCACCTGGCCAGCGAACACCTTGGGATTCCCCCGGAGGAGCTGGCCCAAGTGGTAGGGCTGTAGCGAAGCCTCGACGAAGTCGACGGCTCGATTCTAAAAATTTGTCGACGTCAGATCCGGAAGTCGACGCACCGCGCCCACTTGTTGCATCCCCAGGAGTTTGTAAATAGAGGAGGAATCTGCCTGTTTTTCCTCTAGTTCGCCCTCTTCTCCGCCTTCACTAACATCTCCGCCAAATACCGAAGACCCGGAACAACGTCCGTCCGCTACTAGATTATTTTCCTGTTTTGCCCCTTCGTCTCCCGGCAACGGACAACAACTTCCGGGGTCAGATGCGCTGCTTCGTGCCTACCGCAGATGTAGAAAATCACCGGGAGCGCTTCTCCCTTCATAAAGGAGCTTCTTTCAGACATGAGGAGAGCTGTTTTGGTGGTAGCAGTCTCTCCTCCGTGCTGGTCTGTTTGCTGCTGGGTGTTTTTGGTTTATTTAAACTTGGTAACTTGAACTTAACGTTGGTAAAGCTACTGTTAGCATCTTCGCTAACAGCTTCTTGCGTTGGGATAAGCTGTTACGTTTTGGTTTAGAGTTCATCTTTTTTGTGGTGTAGATCTCCCTTTTATTACATTTAGAGTGTTGTGGGTTTTCGGTTTAGTGTAAAATATCACCTGAGTTTGGTTTAACCCGTAAGACCACTCGCCTCACGCACATAAGTGACCAAAACAAAGCAGCATGGAGACACTCCATCTTCTACCACCTCTCAGGCAGCAGCCTGCACTCCCAAGTTCTACACGTCACCAGAACATAACCAACCAACACAATAAACGCAGTGTTATACAAAATGGAAGGCCTGTAGTGTTTATTCTCTTACAGTAAGAATTTATCAATTTTTTTTGAGGAATTTATTTGAGATTTTCTGGTTTTTGTTAATTGTGCAATAGAAAAATAATCATTAGATTAATTTTCTAAATAGTCATTAGAATAGTCGACTATTCGATAAAATAATCGTCAGAATAATCGTTTTAAAAATAATCGTTTACCCCAGCCCTACCAAGTGGCTGGGGAGAGGGAAGTCTGGGCCTCTCGCCTTAGGCTACTGCCCCGTGACCCGACTCCGGATAAGTGGATGAAAATGGATGGATGGATGGAAACTATATAAACGAGTTTCTAATCGTGTTGTAGACACGTGTAGTGGATAATTTGGCGCTTTAGTGAATCTTGGTTAAAATTTAAATATTCTGTCTAAAACTGTCAGTGTTGCACCCTCTTCAGGTAAAAATTCTGCACTGCATTAGAATTTAAATCTGCCATCACTATTGGCTAAGAGGTACACTATGACGTTAGCTGGTACATTATGATGTCACTATGTCGTTGTGAGTCTGTGTATTTGTTAGCAGCTCTGCCCTCTCAGTCTGCCAGGCAACAGCATTTGTTGCATTTTTCTAACAGGAAGTGGGAGTGGAGAAAGACTGGTAGGGGGTGACTTGCTCTTTAATATGTCTCTCTGCATCTTAAATTTATTTTGCTTATAAAACAATTAGTTTAATATCTGGGTGACCAACCAAGAAAGGATTATGATTTGGTCGGTCGATGTAACACAATGGTTCTCAATCCAGGGGGGCGTTTCTCTAAACGAGCTCAGAACATCAGGGCTATCCTGATGAATCCCTGATTGACAAATCCGGCTGCATGCTTTCCTAGCAGCTCGAAGGTTGGGTCTGCAGGATGGTTTTTCTCTAATCTTCAGGGAATGTCAAAGTTCTACAGAAAGTACTCAAGCGTTGTCAGAAATGTCACTAAATCTGTCAGTAGATGTTTGGAATAAACGGGGAAAACAGAACCCGATCTTATCTTTGGCAGCGCGGCATCACGCCTCTGAAGATTGTCGCGCCATGGCTGGTTTGTTACACTCCATCGAATATAATGGAGTATATTTGCAGCGGTGCCGTTCGGCGCTGCTTTTGCTTCCAGTGTGCAGTAGGACTCAGTCTGGAAGGTAATGAAAATGTCGAGAATAAAACTGCTGAAATGTATTTATGAGACCGTGATTTTGTGCAAAGAGCTTCATAAATATGTTTTGCGTAGATCATGTTTCAACTTAGAAAGTCATATGTCCCCTTTAAGGTTAAATTACCAGCAGTTATGTTCCAAACATTTATTATATATTTTTCTGAAACAGGAACGCCGACCAGTGCCTGCGAGTTGATGGGTAAAGCGGACATCTGGTTGATGAGAAACTACTGGGATTTTGACTTTCCTCGTCCGTTTCTCCCCAACTTTAAATTTATTGGTGGGATCCACTGCAGACCTGCTAAACCTCTACCAACAGTGGGTTCTTCTTCTCAAACACATCATTACATACTGATTTAAACAAAAATACTGCCTAATTGTGCCGTTTACTTCTACGTGTTCCTCCCTCTGCAGGATATAGAAGAGTTTGTTCAAAGCTCTGGAGATGACGGCATCGTGGTCTTCTCTTTAGGGACCGTGGTCAAGAATCTGACCACAGACAAGGCAAACCTGATAGCCTCTGGACTCGCTCAAGTCCCACAAAAGGTCAGGGGTCAGGAACATCTCTGAAATTCTGACAAAAATGATGCAGACTTGATCAAAAGTGTTGCTATGGTTTGTAGGTGCTGTGGAAATACAGTGGGAACACTCCCGAAACTCTGGGGTCCAACACTAAACTCTACTCATGGATTCCACAGAATGACCTGCTGGGTGAGTAAATATAAACATCAGATTTAAAAACGGATGCAAAAAGAGACAAGCAAGCTGAAAATTATTTAATTTTTGCTTCTTAGTCAAACTTTTGCACTTGATACACTCACCTGCAGGATTATTAGGAACACCTGTTCAACTTCTCCTTAATGCAATTATCTAATCAACCAATCACAAGGCAGTTGCTTCAATGCATTTAGGGGCGTGGTCCTGGTCCAGACCATCTCCTGAACTCCAAACTGAAGGTCAGAACAGGAAAGAAAGGTGATTTAAGCTATTTTGAGCGTGGCATGGTTGTTGGTGCCAGACGGGCCGGTCTGAGTATTTCACAATCTACTCAGTTACTGGGATTTTCACCCACAACCATTTCTAGGGTTTACAAAGAATGGTGTGAAAAGGGAAAACATCCAGAATGCAGCAGTCCTGTGGGCTAAAATGCCTTGTTGATGCTAGAGGTCAGAGGAGAACGGGCCGACTGATTCAAGCTGATAGAAGAGCCTAACCCTCGTTACAACCGAGGAACGCAGCAAAGCATTTGTGAAGCCACAACACGCACAACCTTGAGGCGGATGGGCTACAACAGCAGAAGAGCCCACCGGGTACCACTCATCTCCACTACAAACAGGAAAAAGAGGCTACAATTTGCACCAGCTCACCAAAACTGGACAGTTGAAGACTGGAAAAATGTTGCCTGGTCTGAGGAGTCTCGATTTCATTTGAGACATTCAAATGGTCGAGTCAGAATGTGGCGTAAACAGAATGAAAACATGGATCCATCGTACCTTGTTACCACTGTGCAGGCTGGTGGTGGTGGTGTCATGGTGTGGGGGATGTTTTCTTGACACACTTTAGGCCCCTTAGTGCCAACTGGGCACCTGAGCATTGTTTCTGACCATGCCCATCCCTTCATGACCTCCATGTACCCATCCTCTGATGGCTACTTCCAGCAGGATAATGCACCATGTCATAAAGCTCCAACCATTTCTAACTGGTTTCTTGAACGTAACGATGAGTTCACTGTACTACAACGGTCCCCACAGTCACCAGATCTCAACCCGATAGAGCATCTTTGGGATGTAGTGGACCGGGAGCTTCGTGCCCTGGATGTGCATCCCACACATCTCCCAACTGGAAGATGCTGTCCTATCAATATGGCCGACATTTCTAAAGATGCCTTCAGCACCTTGTTGGATCTACGCCACATAGAATTAAGGCCGTTCTGAAGGTGAAAGTGGGTCAAACACCGTATTAGTGTGGTGTTCCTAATAATCCTTTAGGTGAGTGTGTATTTATTCAAATAAAGGTCTTAAATAAAATACTTTATCTTCTTCTCTGAAGTTAATTACCGTAATTTCTGGACTATAGAGCGCACCTCAATATAAGCCGCACCGGGCTAAAAGCCGCTGATCTCTACTGAATTGAAAACGTAGTTTAACTAAACGTAACTGAACTGATCAGTATCAAACAAAACAGAAAAGTTATTGATTAGTTTATTCATCTTCCTCCTGCACTCTAAAGCCATTAAAGTCCTCTTCTTCAGTGTCGGAGCTGACCAGCCTCAGAAGAGCTTCGTCACATACCTTTTCTGTGGCGATGTCAGTGTCGCTGTCCGTGTTGCCGTCATCATCCCCGGGTGAAGCTGGCTTGAATGAGTTCTTCCCGCTGCCGTCTCCAGCGCCGAACCATGGATCCATTCATGCCAAGCTTATGTGCAGCAGCACTGTTTCCCTCCTTTACTGCCAGATCCATGGCCTTCAACTTAAATGTGGCATCATATGAACTCATACGTGTAGTTACCATGATGAGGGGGGATGGATTTGAAAAGATTCTTCGTGGTGCCGGCTGCTTGCATGTGCTAAATTAAAATGTGCACTTTCTTCCATTTCCACTTTTGACTTCCACCTGTTTCACTTCCTGCTAAAGCGCCCCCTGGTGGCAGGTGAAGGAAAACCTTCAGTAAAGCCACACCTCATTATAAGCCACGTGGTTCAAAGCGTGGGGAAAAAAGTAGCGGCTTGTAGTGCGGAAAATACAGTAAATTTTTTCTCCCGTCATCAGGTCACCCTAAAACTAGAGCTTTTATCACTCATGGAGGTGCAAACGGGGTTTATGAGGCCATCTATCACGGCGTTCCCATGGTGGGAATTCCAGTTTTTGCTGACCAGCCAGACAACATGGTGCACATGAAAGCCAAAGGAGCTGCAGTTGTTGTGGAATTAAACTCACTGACATCTGAAGACCTCAGAGATGCGATCAACACCGTCATCGATGACACAACGTAAGATTTTTTAAATTCCTGCACCAAGTCTGTTTTAAAGGTTTAAAAAAATTGTTTAGTTTTTGGTGATGAGTCAGCATTAACTTTATTACCAGAATAAATATTTCCCTTCAATTTCCTGTTTTCGTGGCTAATTTTTACTGTATGGCCCGAAAGAGTGACCTAGCTTAAATGTACAAAACTACAAATGTGACTTTCATTATTCCCAGTTTGTGAGATAAAAATGTATCTCTGACAATACATTATGAATAACTCTTTACATTAACTTGTTTATCCACAGCTACAAAGAAAGTGCTATGAGACTGTCCAGAATCCACCACGACAGACCCATGAGTCCTCTGGACGAGGCGGTTTTCTGGATCGAGTTCACCATGAGACACAAAGGAGCAAAGCACCTGAGGGTCCAGGCCCACGAGCTCACCTGGTACCAGTATCACAGCCTGGATGTCCTGAGCTTCCTGCTCTCTGTGGTTCTGCTGCTCCTGCTCCTCCTCGTCAAGACCTGCAGGTTCTGTTTCCGGAGGTGCTGCTGCAGAAGGAAGACGAAGAGGAAGGCTGAATAACAAACTCAGCTCAGGTTTATTAAAGTTAAATATTGAATAGAAAGGCTGATTTAATATAGATTTTAATCTGTCTTTTGACCACTGACCTCTTGTGTAAAAGTAGGAAAGTAAGAAACTGTTTAAAAAAAGCAAAAAACAAAAGTGTTTTGATGTATTTTTTATCTTCTGTGTGATCAAAAAGGGTTTTGGGTTTTTATTAATACAACAAAAGGAAAAACATCAGTGTCCAATGTTTTCACTTCTGAATAAATGGTTTGTACTTCACAATTTTTTGTTAAATTCTGACCATTTAGTTTTTGCTCAAGTTTCAGTAACTTCTGTCAAAATGTTTAGAAAAAAAATCAAACAGCCGGGATTAAACCCGCAACCTTCTGATTACTGAACGACCCGCTCTTCCTCGGGAGCTCCTGCTGTCCAAATGGCTAGTTATAAATGACCTGCACTTGTAAAGGGTTTTCAAGTCGGTGTGTGGAGGGAATTTGGGGTCAAATGTCATGCTGCACCTGAGAAGTGATATTAGTGGATTTATTTATGGATTTATTAGTCATGTTTCTTAATGACTGTGGCTGCAGCAGGACAATGTTTCATTTAAAAGTTGTTGGGAGGGACCGGCGTCGCCTGCGTATGGCAGACTCGCCTCTGTCAGGACGCCCCAGGGCAGCTGTGGCTACAGTGTAGCTCATCACCACCAGGGTGTGAATGGGTGAATGTGTTGTAAAGTGCCTTGGGGGGTTCCAGGACTCTAGAAGGCGCTATACCAAATACAGACTATTTACCATAAATGAACAATAAAGTTTTATCTCAGCTTATTGATTATTATGTAACGGACATCTCACAACCACAAATTACTGTTTCACCAAAATAAATACCAACAAATCTAATATTTTATTTCTATATTTAAAAAAAAAGAAAACTGCAGAAAGTCCTAAAAAGAGAGTTAAAGTTAAACGTGATGTTTGGGAATCATTGCAGAATTCAAACAGTAAGAAACACTGCTATCCAGAAATAAGCCTGAAAAAGTTCAACACATTTAGTTCATTTGATTTTATTTCCCATAAACCTGCAGGGATAAAAACACAAATAAGTGAAAGAAAATCAAAAGGATATGCACTCTGAGTTCAAACATTTCAGTGATTACATTTGAGCTTTTAAACAGCTTTAATGTTTTGTACTTTAGTACAGAGAGAAACGAGTCAGAGTTCACAGAGTTAATAAGTATCCGTACGGCACATCCAGTATAAAGTTCACAGCTGGAGTTCCCACAGACAGACGTCCACCATGGAGCTGCGCGTCTGCCTGCATCCTGCTGCTATTTTCTGTAACATCTGGAGTAGATGGAGGGAAGATTTTGGTTTGGTACACCGAGGTCAGCCACTGGATTAACATGAAGCTGCTGCTGGAGACGCTGGTGGACAGAGGACACCAGGTGACTGTGCTGGTCCCCAGCTCATCCATGTTCATGAACAGCAGCGAACCCTCCCGCTTTAATTACCAACCTTTTGATGTCTCCGTCTCTAAAGAAGATTTTGAGAATTTATTGGCAGAATTCATTCAATTCAACATGTATGACATGGACCACATGAACTACTTTCAGCTTTACATCAAATACATGGAATTGTTCAAGATCAACACTGAGATTTCCCTCCAGTTTTTGGACGTGTGGTGAAATCAGAGCCCATCATGAAGAAGCTGAGGAAGGGAAACTATGACGTTCTCCTGGCTGATCCCATCTATTCTGGAAGCGATGTAACTGCTGAAATCTTGGGCATCCCTCTAGTCTTTTCTTTGAGATTTTCGATAGCAAACAACTGGGAGAGACTGTGTGGTCAGCTACCTGCTCCACCTTCCTACGTTCCAGGTGCGGTCAGCAGACTCACAGACAAGATTAACTTCTCAGAGAGAACGTGGAACCTCCTCTTCTACGTCCTGCAGGACTTAGTTCTGGATCAGTGTATGTGGAAGAAGGTGAGTATTACTGACTAGAAAATTACTTAATGGATTTCATCCAGTCATCATGAACATGTTTGTTTTCTTAGGAACACCCACCAGTGCCTGTAAGATGATGGGTAATGCTGACATCTGGTTGTTGAGAACCTACTGGGATTTTGACTTTCCCCGTCCATTACTTCCCAACTTCAAATTTGTTGGAGGGATTCACTGCAAACCTGCTAAACCATTACCAAAGGTGCTTTTTCCATAATTGTACACCAAATAAATCATAGTTAACCCTCTCAGGCTCAAAGCAAGTTTTGATAAAAGGGCAAACAACTAAATCCTTCTTCTGAGTGTTAAAATGCTCATGAAATACATACATGGAGTAACCAGGTAGGTAGGTTTTAGCGTTGCACATCTGCAACGCCTGCTTCCAGAGGGTTAAATCCTAATGTAAAGAATAAGATCTGAAATAAAAAAGATCTACAAAATAGGCATCTTATTAGCTGTTTTATTGAATAAAAAAGCAGATTTTGATTAAAAAAATACAATTTTTCTGCTTTAAAGAATTAAAAATCTGTTCCTGCAGTATTTCAAAAAGTTTGTCCAAAGCTCTGGAGATGACGGCATCGTGGTCTTTTCTTTGGGATCTATTGTCAAGAATCTGACCACAGACAAGGCAAACATGATCGCCTCTGCCCTCGCTCAAGTCCCACAAAAGGTCAGAAACGGGGGAATCTACAGGGGGGCTCTGCTGTAGAGCCTTGCCCCCATAGCTGCCCCCCATATCTACGTCCTTTAAATACTCTTGCGCCTAATGTTTATTTTGAATTCATTTATTTCTGTCTTTATTTTGTATAACATCTATGCCTTAAAATCGTTTTCCTATAAGAAATGCTGAAACAAACACGTTTTAAGGTCTTGTTCATGGAAAAAACGTGTTATCCTTGTTTAAAAAATACAATTGGCAGTTCTCAGTTGCATACACTTGCTGAATTTCCATTTCCATTTCAATGTTTTCCATCGCATGCATCAGCCGCAGAAAGGAAGCGAAAGGGAAAACGATTGAGTCAGAAAAAGCTTGTCTCTTTTACGTCACAGAGAAAATTTGCATTCATTGGACCGCTCACCTTGGCTTGCAACCGCAGAAGGTTGTATCGAGTTTACAGCCTGGAGAGAGCAGAGCACATCATGACAAGTAGAAACTAACCATTAGCAATAGCAAATCAACAACATGGCACAACACATTCAGGCTTTTATTTGCAGAGATGACACATCAAAGTTGGATTTTTTACCAAAGGAGGAAGAGCAAACAAGGCAGCGTAAAGCCTAATTTATACTTCTCCATCAGCACCGTGATGGAGACACGCACGCATGGAGGGAGACATTTTGCCCTCATACTTCGTCTCCTGGGGAGTGTCGCAAAGCAATTCCCCTCCAGGACAACAGAGGGTGCAGTGCTGCTCTGTGGTAGCCTGGCCTGCCAGACTCGTCCTCTGTTTAATTCTGCACAGAGAAAGAGTCTGGTAACTCACAGGCAGAGAGGCACTTGAGGGGCGGGACTAGGCAGCTCAAAAATGACCAATCAGAAAAAAGACGGAAATCCTGACTGTGCCGCACAATGAGGTAGATTTCTAGTTGTAGTAAAAAAATTGCATCTGGCAACGGCGCAAACATCTTTTATTTTTTTAGAAGAAAGTCTTTTAGCGCTTCTACTTGTGGTTTTAAAGACACCTGAGTCATTTAGAGCAGAGGAACGAGTCGCAACGAACTCCGCCGCTGTCTTAGTTGTTTATGAGAAACTGAGCGTTGCTGTGTGTGACGTCCACGACGCTGTAGTTCTTTAGCTGTAGTAAAAATGGCGTCTGACGACGGTGCAAACATCTTTGTTTAGAAAAAAGGCTTTTAGTGCTTCTACTTGTGGTTTTAAAGACGTGTTCAAGTCATTTAGAGCAGAGGAAAGAGCCGCAGCGAACTCCACTTCAGTCGCCATGTTTATGACAAACTCAGCGTTGTGGTGTGTGACGTATGATACTCAGCGCTGATTGGCTCGGTTAGAATTCTCAGGGGGCGTGGTTATCTGAATAGGAGAGTTCCCAGACACTTTCTCTGTGCAGAATTAAACAGAGGAGAGTTTGGCAGGCCAGGCTAGCTCTGTGGCATCCTGTCATGTGTCCGGTCCAAGGTTGTGTGTGTGTGTTTTTTGTTTTATTTTTAAGAGACTTTTTAACACGGACAAATTTGTCCCTCATCCTCGTCCACCTCTTCGTGCGCTCGCCACCTCTAAACCTACATTTCCCGTAATTTACGTCCACAAATAAAATGCTTGCTGCGTATCTTTTCACTCCTCCAGTCACAGGCGAATAAATCGTTAACACTTTCGAGTTTTTTCGGGAGGTATTCTTCAAGCTGCTCAGTGTCTGCCGCTAGATATCCTCGGCTGTTTTTATGTTTATGAGGCCGCAATGGTGGCTTTGTAGGCGACAGCAGCGTCCTGACCAATCACAAGACAAGATTGTCAAACTTATCTCATTTCATCTTCATTGAATTTGGCACAAATTATTCCAACATTTCATATAACATCTGGTTCATTCAACCATATGATTATAAATGGTTATTTAACTTATGAGTTGTTAAAGTTCACTTTTCATTCTGAGTGGAATCCAGCAGTCTGAGATAAGTTTGACAGTCTTATCTTCGTGGACCGTCAACAAGCCCTGCAGAATATTCTGGGTGTTAGAAGATAGAGTAACAACTCCACCTAGATAGTGGAGTTATGTCTGTAGGTGACCGGTCACCATGTAAGTCAATATATAGGTCAACATTGCCCTTTCCTGGATGTTACACAGTTTCTAGGTTTGTTCTAGAAACCACAGCAAAAAAATAATAATAAAAAAATAAATGATATAACATCAAATATGAATGAATGATCAATTTATTCAGTCAGTCATCTTAAGATAATGTACAATAACATGTCATACAAATAGATACAAATACCATTTCTCACTAACATATGCTTTCATTTGTAAATGGTGTGGCATTGGTATCTCATGACTGAACAGGTTTAGGCAGAAGCAATAGCTTATATAATTGCCTAACCCAGGGCCAGCTCTAGGTAATTTGGTGCCCAAGGCGAGACTGCCCATTTGCCCCCCCCCCCGTGCCCGCACGCCTCTCACCCAAACCCAAGTCCACCCGCCCACCACACATTGGAAAAAGCAACTCCACAGTTATTCCTTAGTTACAAATTTTTTATTTTAAATATTCACACAGCAACTCTTTAAAGTCAGCAGCCTGAAGAATAAATGTAAGCTTGAAAGATAAGTAACCTGAGAATATTACAATAACCGACAACTCAAAATGTTGTGCAAATGTCATTTGGGGGATGCAAAATCAACAGCAGCATTAAACTGTGCAATCAAAAGCAAAACTCAAACATCAGTGTCATCATAAAGAAAGTTCTACTTTCCATTTTGTTAACTGCTGTGGCCAGTCAGCAGGATCCACGGGGCCAGCAGCTCCTACATGTTCACAGACATCTGTTGAAGCTGATGATGGTGTCTCTTCAGGCTGTTGGACTGGAGCACTGAGTCTGCTGGTGTTGGGTTCTTCCTCTGTGAGAAAATAAACACACACACACACACACACACACAGAGCAACTTAACCCTCTGATGGATGAATTAAGAACAGCGCTACTTTCACATTCAGTATTCCTCAGTCATGTGCATTGATGCTTTTCACTATTTTTCATGTTACTGGACTTTTTATTTTATTGATCTTTGATAGGTAATTTTAGATTTATCCCATATTACCTTAAAGGATGACACACACAGAGAGAGAGAGAGAGATTATTTGTAATGTCCGTGAATCGTCATGCGAGAGCTGGGCGCAGAAACCCCTCCATGGAGCTAACCAGCCCCCCTCTGTTCCAGCCTCAAAGCCTTCACCTCACCAGCTCTGCATACCCGCATTCTCCATCAGGAGACCAGAATGTTAGGTAATATTTAATCTCCATAACCCTGGAACCTGAAATAACACACATGACAACAAGGAAGACATTTTACCCTGAGTCCCCAAAATATGGAGAGTTAACGCAGAGGAACCTCCTCCAAGGCTTCCCCACGTCACTCCCAAGTCTCCTCAGTTTCCCAGGGGCTTTATTCACAGCAAAGGATGGGGGAGAAGGCGGGGCCTTCTCAGGTTACAGAGTTACAAAGGTTTCAGTTGCAATCAACATCCTTGCTCAACCTTTCATGAACAACAACAGTTGGCAAAAACAGAGATTCATGCAGTGTCAATAACACAAAATGGGCATCTTTTAGGCCTCAAAAAGGTACAATTATAAAAATACCCAACAATCTTTTTTAATCTGTTCTATGAAAACATGAATAAAATTATCAAAAACAGGTGGAAGTGAGAGCATCCATGGGGAATATTTGAAAAAACGTATGTCTCACTCTCAGGTGCTCTTCAGCATCAAATAAATTGTAGAATATGAGGAAGAAGAACCGGTGATCTGAGGCACTCTGAGGATTTCATTTATTAAACAAGGAAACACCGACGCGTTGCCGGCGGCAGCGGGGGAGTCCCTGCCACGGTGGTGCCGCCTGCCCAATGTGTCGGACAAAGTTGAAATTTTGCTACACACACACCTAACGCTCTTCTGATATGAAAATATTAAATTCATATTGTATGCATACTTAAAACTTGAATCGAAGTTCATAAAAAGGCTGCAATCATACTCGAAAAAACGGTAAAAAATAAATCTTACATTCTTCATCTTCACAGTGAGACTCAACAGGTGTAGAAGACAGTCCCGCCCCCGTGGTGTCAACAGGTGCCTGTCGTGGCTGCAGATATTGTCTCACTGCATCTGGACACGACGATTCAAAAGTAAAATTAATTGGTTAAAGTTATGAGATACTGTATTGTGTATGTAAACAGCTAGCGAGGGTCCGTTCATGGGCCGTGCGTGGCAGGAGAGGCAGTTAGCAAAAATTGTAACGCAAAAAGTTCCTTTGCCAAATTTATAAAGTCTACATACCTCTGCTTTGGGCCTGTTTTTATTCTTCCTCCTTCCTTCGCTTTGGGAATGCTGATCCCGATGGCTTAGGTGTTCTTTTCATCATAAAATATCAAACGTTTAAACGTGACGACAACAGGATGTCCTCCTACAGCGCTAACCACGCACGTGATCTACGGCACCCTTAACGGTCAAATGCATCGGAGCGGTGGCCCAAGCGGGAGCTCGTCATGCAGCCAGATCATTAGAATTTAAATATTGATGTCATAATTTCATGTCATTTCAGAGGGGAATTTTGAGCATGTAGAGAGTGCATTTTAGAGCCCTGCACTGAAGCCCTAGGCCCTCGGGTCGGCCCGGCCCAACGGCCCTCGGGCCGGGCTTCGGGCCAACGACTGTGTAATTACCACGGACACGGGCCGGGCCGGGCGCCTTTATTTTTATTCGAAATCATTAAAAAAATTAAAACACTTAAACGCAGCAGTAGAGCCCTGTGCGGGACTGTTTTCTTCATCCTGCTCCGCTCCCGCTGAATTTCTGACCATTACAGCCTGCAACCGCAACGTGTGTGTTACACTCCCGCCCGCACCTGCAGCGTGCATGTCTACTCCCGCCCGCACCTGCAGCGTGCATGTCTACTCCCGCCCGCACCTGCAGCGTGCATGTCTATTCCCGCCCGCAACCGCAAAACTCGGAGAAATTATTACCTCACAATAAAAGAGATGTATTGAGTTTGCGTCCTCAACATGTCATTTTATAGGTTATCCGCTTTCACCGCAGCGCTGCGCTCCATTTCAATCAGGCTGTACAGCAGGATTTCCCCTCGTAGCGATATTTTCTCTAACTCTGATTGCTTCATGCTATAGATCGTTGGAAAGCCGCTTTTATGTACTTTTAGGAACCGTTGGATTTATTTGAATCTGATCAACCATTCAAAAGTTATAAAACGGAGCATTTTGGATGACAAACTCGCACGTCTCTGAATCTGTGTTGTGATTCGTTGCGCTCAAGACAGGGAATCCCGGTGGCTACCATAATGTATTGTATATGCACGGAAAGCCCAATTTTTAATCTTTTCAGCACTTTTGGAATTTTAATGATATCTTGAACTAGAGCAGGGATCGGCAACCCGCGGCTCTTCCATCCATCTGCCGATGTGCTTGTAAAATAATGAATGGATATTTAAATAAAATGCTTTATATTTTACTGAATTAATTTTATATCTGTAAGTCAATTCTATGTGAAGATTGTCTGCGTAAACCTGAACAGTTCCAGCCCGGTCTTACTGTGAGACCGTGTTGGGTCACGCTTGTGCGTAATCATATGCGCTCATGAGCTGAAGAGGATGTGAGATTCTGGGCTTCTCCTCAGACGGCTCCTGGATGTGTCGCACATTGGAGACAGGAACAAGCGCTATTCAGCCAAAGTTTCATAATCAGGGAACATTTTCTTAGTGACAAGTCTCTCTGAGAGACAGGGTTTGGAAAACACTCGCTTCAGTGGGAGGAAGCTTCCCGCATGCGCTTCTGCGACGCTCGGATCCTGCACATCTTTTAACACATTGGTCAGGATTGACGCACTTTGTTTTCATTTAGTTGGTTAAAAAAAGTCGGGCTTGGGCTCGGGCCGGGCCAAAGAATCCTGAAAACCTTTTCGGGCCGGGTCGGGCTGGGGCTCCACCCCCTCGGGCCGGGCCGGACACGGGCTCAGATTTTAGGCCCGTGCAGGGCTCTAGTGCATTTCATGTTACAAACATGATGTAATAAACTTTTTTTTTTTTTGCGCCCTATCCATCAGATGGCGCCCCAGGCGGCCGCCTGTGTCGCCTGTCGCCAAAGCCGGCCCTGAATGAAATAATAATGTGAACACATTCTGAGGTGGTTTAATGAGATTGAAGGGGTTCTTTGTTCTGCTGACCACCAGATCGGCTCTGTGGAATGTGCAGGAGTGTAAGCTGTGTGTGTGTGTGTGTGTGAGTGCGTGCGTGCGTGCGTGCGTGACTTCTGCCCCCACACTGAGAACCTGGGTGTGCAATCTTTCTTCTCAGATACAGACAAAAAGGTTTAGCTTTCCTTAACTCAAATCACAGTAAAACTTAACACTTCAACCGCTTCACAAGGCTCAAGGAAAACAACTCAGTCAAAGGCAAATGAAAAATATCTAACGGAGTCGGTCAGCCTGGCCACAGCTGACAGACAACAAACCCAGATATTAACAATAAAGAAATGGAGCTTACTTCAATTGTCTGATGGCGTATTTTGGTACGAAAGAGAAAAACACGATGTTACTTTGAAGCAGTCTATTGCTTGTTCGGACTAAGAGAAGTCGGAAGATAAAGAAAAAAAATAAAACTTGCAGGAGCAAAACTTCTCTGAGCGAAGCCAAGACGTCCCTCGTCGTTCAAACGGATTAGATGGCGTTCTCCGTTGATTTCAAACAGCTCGGCCGGCACCCACGCGTCCGAAGGCAAAAGGCGAGCATATCTCTTCACACCAGCTAAAGCTGGACACAAAAAAGCCAGTTTTCCGCTTTGTGCCGAGTTTTATAACTCTCAGCGTCTCCGTGTGGTTCGGCGCATGCGCAGAACCCGTGCTCCGCTTCGCTTTGGTGACGTCATCACACTGCTTCCGGGCGTAAAGTCTTATGGGAAATGAAGTCTCTCTTGGCGCTGGGACTTATTATCTGCTTTTTCAAAGCGCAGATTACACAGTTTTTGGATAAAATGCTGCGTAGCAATTTCCTCATGAGGGTAGACCCTCAACAACCCTGTCTAGGAGTGTTGGTCCCCTCCGCCCCTCTCCCATCCCACCCCGACCCCCACCCTGAGGGACCCAGTAGGTGCCTGTTTAAATATGTGATGAGCTCCAACCCAATTGGTCGATTGGACAGGTCTTACCACTCCAGAAAATGTGTGTGTTATTGGTACTTACCTGTGAAACCCGAGGCGTAGTTCTCAGGGGAGGCTGACCATCAGTATCCGGGGGACCCAGAATGGACAGAGCATCAAAGGGACCACCACCTTCTGAGCCATGACTGTGCCCGCTGCATTCTCCGCAGGTGTACTGCTGGGGGGGGTTGGGCATTGCGACACTGTCCATCTCCTTTCCTTTTTGTATTGTTTTCTCTCTGTACGCATGCTGTTAACTTGCTTTGCACATCTTCTAATTGAAATCTGTCTTTATCATATATATTATTTTTTCATAAGCTTGCGTTTGGTGCCCCTCCCCTGGCGTGAGCCCTACGCACTGTGCGTGGTGTGCCTGTGCGGAGCACCGGCACTGTAGCTACCCCTGGATTAGTTGTTGCACCCCCAAGTAAATATTAGATTTTTTTTTTTACAATTTAATTTTAATTTGGATGTGATAATATTTAACATACAAAGCAAAAATAATCAGTAAAAACTTAAACCAAAACAGGTAATTGATGTTAACCTTTGACCTCATTTTCCACCTGTGAACGAGTGAAAGGTAGAGCTAGTGGTAAAATGGATCGGTTTTTGTTGCCCACATTTCCACGGGTTCAGTCAGAAACGAATGAATCTTTGGAAGTTATCTCAGACCCACAAACACCTACGGATCTGGATGAAGAGAGCCAACCCTCAACCGCCGCAGCAGTCCAGGGTTCTGCCGCTGGAAACGCTAATGTTAGCTAACCTTGCAACACTATAGATGGTTTTCTGTGTGGCTGTATGCGTTTATGATTTCATGGAAAAGTCAGCGATTGTTCATATGTTTATGATGTATATTAATGATTGTTTCAGGTGTTGTAGAGGTTTTGTGCACGCATGTGTATCTGCTAGTGTTGAAGGTGTTTTAGAGAACAATAGGTATGCATGACCACTTCCTTCATAGCACCCTCAATAAAAACACTAGCTCCTTCATAGCACCTGCAGAAAAACATTTCTGGAGCCGCCACTGGACCCGCGGCAGCGGCAAAGCCGTTGACACATTCTGTTCCATGGCAAAATCGAATCTTCCGTTGTTTTGATTGGCTGTGTCAGGTTGGAGGGAATTAAGGTTATTTAAGCTGTTCATAGCTAAAAATAGGTGGTAGATATGATGTTTCACAAGGTGCTGCTAGAGTTATGTGAAATCTTACTTCTGATTTTATTATATATAAAAAAAACAGAGAATGGGTTCATTCCATATTACAAACCAGGAGAGGGCTACTCTCTGTCTACCAGGACATGCTTCAATTTATCACACGGTTTGGACCTCACATTAAGATGAACACAGTCACAGAAGGAGAAACGGAGTCCATGTTTGCTCGGAGATGTACGGAGCATCCTGTCCGCTCATTGGTTAGTGAATGAAACCTCCGTTGATTGGTCCTCGTCCGAGCGACAGCGATGAAAAGTTGAAAATATTTCAACTTTCTGGGATCGCGTCGCTGGGTCACCTGTGCATGACACGTGCGCGAGTGCAAAATTTCACAAGCATGTTTTTCGCGTTTCGCTTAGTAGGAGGGAGACCTGCGATAATCGCTTTGTCACGCATGTCTCATTGAAAATGAATGGAGGAGAGGCGATGTCGCCTCCCGTGTGTCGAGTCCATGAGTTGGCACAAGTAAAGCAGCTAAAGAGAGCAACGTATTTACTCGCCAAGATAAATGACAGCTTTTAATACCCAAATATTCTGTCCAAACGAGAGATGAATAATAATAACTGCAACATCTAATGCTTTCATTTTAAAAAGAAAAAGTACTGATTAACAACATCTACAAATAATTACATACAAATTTCTTGCAAAAAATACTAAAAACAAATATGTTAAAATTCTGGTTTTCAACTTTGAAAATATGATTTGCTTTTTCCTCTTAAAATCAAGAAAAAGTTCATATTTTAGTTTAGATGTGCAAAAGCTCTGAGTCATACTGTTTTCACTATTTGTTTAAATACCGTATTTTCCGGAGTATAAGTCGCACCAGCCATAAAATGTATAATGAAGAAGAAAAAAACATATGTAAGTCGTGCTGGACTATAAGTCGCATTTTGGGGGGAAATTTTATTATTTTCCTTACAAAATCTGAGACCAAGCGTTTCACATTGCAAGACAAGTACCAGTAACAATAACAGAATAAACAATCACGGCGCAGCAGCACGTCACGGTCTCCAGCAGAGTATGGCGGGGCAGGGGAGCTCATTCCTGGTCCAGAGCCGGCCCGCTGCAGCGCAGTATAGCCTACATAATTTGGTATATAAGTCGCAGGACCAGCCAGACTATGAAAAAAGGGTGACTTATTGTCCGGAAAATACGGTATTTATTTAATAATAAAAAAGTAAAAATATGGTAATTGTCTTACATTTTCAGAAAAACCCTTTAAAAATATATAAAAGGTACAAAACACCTTTAATGATATAAAGAGGAGAAATGAAGAGCTCGTTTAAATGACAGAATCTGTTGATCTTAAACGCACCACCTGGTTTTGTGATGGTAAGTGTTGGGGTTTTCTGGGGGATGTGTTCTGCGTGAAGAACGATGTGATGGCGCCCCTCCCGCCCCTCTCGTCTGCAGGTTGCTGAAGCAGACGTCTAGGAGTGTGAGGTGAAAATCAGCGCTGCTGTCCACCATATTCTGAAAAAGTTTCATTGCCATCAAAACCAGCTGGACCACAGCTTCTTCTGTTTTCTGTGGAGAGAAAATAGAACTTTTATTTTTAGGTGGTTTCAGAAAGCAGGACAAAATAAAACTCATCTAAAGTTCAGGAGAAGATGCTCTCACTGCCTCGAAATAAACACTGAGATTAATCTGGAAATGTGTTTCAAACAAACTTGTTTCACTAAATAAAAGATTCAAACTGACTCCAGTACTCTGATACTTTTAGATCAAAGTGGCCACACCAGAGCTGAGCTTTTGTCCGATGCTGTTGGGGATCGGGCACTGGCGGCTCTCCCCACTGAACCACTTGTTGGTTGTCGTGAATCTTCGGATTGTAAGCCTAAAGGTTTGAGGCTGACGGACATCTTTCTGCATCCTGGTTTTTATAAAATAAGACAAAGTAGAAGCGGCAAGTCTTCATTCAAAGATCAGAACCATGGATCCATTGATGAGGTGCTGAAACTGGTCCTGACCTTTCTACCAGACTACTCAAGAGCTGCTGAATCTTTTCCACAACTTCTTTAGTTGAAGACATTTTTTGAAGGAATCTTCATCACTGAGAGACTGAACAATGAGGACATTAATGCAACTGATAAACACCATTTACTGATCAAACAGCACCTAAAGACAGATCCAGATCAATATATTGATAGTTTCTGGTATGTAATCTTTATTATTGGAGATATTTTCCTTAGTTAAACCTACTTTTATTGCATAAAATTAATGTCAGTGTAATAATCCTACAAAATTCTACTTAAAGAGCAAGTCACCCCCTACTAGAGTATTACTCCGCTCCCACTTCCCGTTTGAAAAATGCAACAAATGCTGTTGCCTAGCAGACAGAGAAGGCAGAGCCGCTAACAAATACACACAAACAAGCTAGAACAATATAGAATACAGTTTAAAGTTTTAGTCCTGACCTATAGAACAAGCAGGCTCCAAGCTACCTATCTGAGCTTTTATCCCCACACACCACCTCTCGGAACCTTAGATCCACATCTGAAAACCTCCTGGCTGTTCCTCGAACCAGACTGAAAACCAAAGGGGACAGAGCCTCTCAGACTATTGCACCCAGACTTTGGAACAGTCTACCTTCAAATCTCCATCTCTCCAACACTGTAGAGGTCTTTAAAAATCATCTAAAAACTCACCTTTTCATCCAGGTGTTCCCTCCCTAAATGTTCTAAATGATGGCTTTGTTCGGGTTCACACCTTCACTTTGTTTATACTTGTAATGTGAGGAAATATGGGTTTTCTGTGCAAAAGGTCATTTGACTCGGCTGGGTCAAGTGCTGGGTCGCTGAGAACTTTCACCCACAGATTGAGACCTTTGCAGACATGAAGTCTGCAAGAGTCTGCTGGAAACCATAACATCTGCCACCTGCAGCGCCAGAAGATGTGTTCTCATGGAAAAGTAGTCATAACATAACTTCCTTTCCTTTATTTTAAGTTGTTAAATGATCAGTATTATCACTTTGCTCATTATAAATGTGTTTTAATCAAATGAATGATTATTATGCTTTGGGTAATCATAATAACTAAGGAATCAATGCTTAATTAAATAATGTTCTGAGGATGTTTTAGTGGTGACCTTCACACAATCAAACACTCACACACACACACACACATCTGCCCTCACAGTAAACTCCAAAACACATTTGCTGACGCACATGTTTTGCTTTGAGAAGAGAAAGGCTTTTGGTAAGTTTTCAGTTCATGATTCAGTTCGTGCTTGACAACGAAAGAGAGAAGACCTGAATAAACGCTAAAGGGGGGATGGAGCCTATCGGCCAGTTTTGATGGCAAAAGGCACTCTTTTAATTTTTATTTATTTATTCATTTTTTGGCTGTATATGATAGTTTAAGGTTTAAACAGCACCTTTTTCCCCACAAAAATCAATCTGATGTGTTGGAGGATATAAAATTCTCAAAATATGTAAGAACTGCTACCTTTCACTTTATAGGACATTTCTCTGTAGTGTGTCAGGTCTTCTCCGTTAACCAGCACCAGCTCGCGACACTTCAGACATCAGCTTGGTAACACCCCAACCCCTGGCCACGTAGTTACAGGTGACTATGATGCATTTCTGCTGAACACCTGAAGATGGATGTGTTTAATCTTCACAGAAACTCAGCAACTTTAATATTCCATAATAATATTTTAAGTTTACCTAAAGGCATGCATTTCAGAGCTGGATTTCTTATCATTTCCACCTGAGGGTAGCAGCCATCCAGGTCAAAATGCAAAATGACTGTGAAGGAGCTGATGATGCTTTAACAGCTGATCCCAAGTTATCTTCAAATCAAGCTGAAGCAGCAAAAACTGACAATTTTACCAGAAGAAGCGACTGAGGAGTTGGAAAAGAGCTGCTGAATCCACGAAGGAGTGGTTCCACTCGCTAAGTTCTTCATCCATCTCATCATCGCTATTATTGATTTTTAAGACTAACATGATGGCGTTAACATCATGGTTAACATCATGGTTAACATGAATACATGCTTTTATTTTGTTTACAGACAGTTCCGCTGTACGTGTGCGCAACAGCGCCACCCGCTGGTCCGGAGAAGGTATTGCAGCAGCCAAAGACATCAAGAGAGAAAAAACATAAAAATGTATGAACGTTGATAAACTTTACAAATGTTGTTTATATAATGTAAATGCTGCATTTATATCAGGGCTTCCAGCATTTGCAAAACTCGGGAACTGTTATTTTACTTTATTTGTCTTTTTATATTTTATTTAATTATATGTGTGACCTGGAGGGTTGGATGCTTAGATCCTAAAACCGTAGGAAATAATAACCCTTGATGAAAACAGCAGAGGCTTATTCACAAGTTTAACAATTTTATTCAGAAGATACAGCACAGGAGATTTATTAAAGACAACCCAGATCGGGATAAAAATAGGCTTAAAACTCTAAAGCACGGGAGGGAGGAGCGACGACTATGCTGGCCCTGGGACTACACACAACGCCATCCAACTATTATTTAAAAGCACAAAGCCGCTGTAGGGACCCGAGACAAGAGACAATAATATAAAGAAAAACACGCAGTGCTCCCTTTAACTAAAGCTCATACACACGTCACCCAGAAGTGAGTCAAACCCCCGACAAACCCCTACAGCGGATACTCTAAAAGAAACTAGCCTCCCAGAGACAGCGCTGTGCTTAACGCTAACCACCCGACTCACAAACAAGTTTGCTTCCTTCCCCCTCTGGAGAAAACTATTAGTAACAAGATAAAACCGGTAAACGGTTTAATAAAAGAACTAGAAAAGATTTAATAAAAGAACTGGAAAAACAGTAGCAGGCTAAGGTCTGTGAACAAAACACGCATTGTTAGTCCTATTCTAACGAAACATAAAAATGCTGTGAATGTTATAAACCAGTACCTCATCGGCCGACCGCTTGCCAATGAAAATTCCGGCTGTTCACCCCTCAGTCCTGCTCACACTTCGTAAAGAGGAACCGATTAAAAATATAACCGTTAACTAAACTGAAGCAAAGCCAGGTCACTCACCACTTAGCCGCACCCACGTCCGCGCCCAAAGCAAAGCATTCAGCTTTTGCTGCTAGACCCCAGCTGCCCTAGTTATAGCAGCCCTCTGATTACACACCTGGCCTCCCCTGTGTCAGCGGCATGACAGGTATAACCAGAATAACTTCCGGGAACTAAGGTGACCCGGTTACATATGCAAAATGTATGAAAATAAATTTATAAAAACTGCAAAAAAAAAAAAAAAAAAAAAAAAAAAGGAAACTGGAGCACTACAGCTAGCTGGGCTTAGCACTTTCATGTCACAAAAACATAGTGTTTGACACTGTTACATAAATACAGTTAATATTTATGTTTATAGCTAAATAAATATAATAAAAGAAAAAGTATGTTAGCGTTAAGAAGATCTTTTATATAGCGCCTCTCAAGATAAAAATCATGAGGCACTTCACAAAAACGAAACAATTAAAGTATAAAAATATTTTTAAATGACTACAAATATGTTTAAAAATTGAAAATAACAAATAAATAAATTAATTAGAAGGAAGGAAAGGGAGAGAGAAAATGAATAGCAAGACACCTTCATGCTGCTGTCAAAACGTTTTAGTGTTTTATTTTGAAAGATTTTACAGGAAGAGTTTCTTCTTCTCCTTCTTCTCCTTCTTCTTCTTCTTCTTCTTCTTCTTCTTCGTATTTTTATTTTTAATGCTTTATTTTTCATTTACATTTTTACATACATTTTGGTTTGTAAATACAATATATATTCAAAGAACTGAAAATTACAATGTATAACTGAACTCACTGTTGCATGTTCTAAACTATCATTTAGAACATGCAACAATTACAGCATGACAATACATGAAATAAACTGTGATAGACTCATTCTCTTCTTCGTATTAATATTTCCAAGAGGACAAAGATGACATTTTTTACAGGTTCACTGAAAAACGTAAGCTAAATTCTTCTCTTCTAAAATTGTTTTACAGAACCAGAATGTTGTTCTGGTTTGTCGCCACTAGATGACGCCAATTATTCTGCTTTCCTGTTCATAAGGCAATAAAACAGTGTTTGTAGCAATGTAGCTAGCTGGGCTTAACACTTTGACTCCACAAAACCAGTGTGTTTGACACTGTAACTGCTAAATAATAAGAGAAAAAACTACTAGAGCAAGTTCTCTTGTTGCTAATATTCAGTGTTTTATTTTGAAAGAATTTCCAGGAAGTGCTTCTTCGATGTAACTCCTATAACTTATAACCCTAATGATAAAACGTGATTCAAATCAGGTGTGCTGGAGCTGAGAAACCTCCAAATATGCATCACTGAGATCTTTCAGGTTTAGGATTGGACACCAGTGGTGTAACTTAATCCAACTATTCTACTAATGTTTCCTTCCTCTGGTCTTTTCGCTCACGTTAACTGTCCTTTTGCACAACATGGACCTTGTGAGAGACCTCATTGTTTTTATAAACATGCCACAGAATCTTGGAAGGCGTTTGGTGATAAATCATCAGTGGTGGACTTAACAGGTCAGTGGGTGTAAATTTTAGCCATAAAACATTAAAGGTGTGTTGTCCAAATATTCTTAAAGATAATGTTAAACACCAAGAAAACATTTTAAAAGTATTTTGATTGATAAACTTTAAACACACACATAAAATAATCCAAATTCAAGTGGTCTGACATTTAAAACATAAAGTAGCCAGTGTCCAAATGTCATGCTAAATGCCTCATTTTATTTTAAAAGCACATTTTAATGTATTATATTTGCAATTGAGTGATTGCAATTAAACTGAATTATATACAAAAAGCAAAACAAATGCACTTGCTTAAATTTTAAATAAAAAAACTAATGATTTACTCCTGATATTCCATTACTAAGAAAATAACCACAATTGGTAATCTGATTACGTTTGTCTTTAATGATAATGTTTTAAAATATAGGAATTTCATTCTAAATTACTTGCTAAATAGGAACAAATTGCACAACAAAATTGCCTTTTATAAAGTGGATTAGAACATTTAGTCTGTTGGGTTTTCGTTAGAGCAACCTGGTTGCATTTATCAAATTACAGGGCACTAACTGATGGGGGAATTTAATTTTATGGAATTAAAACTTGAATATTTAGAGTGGCAGATCTACTAATCGACTACTTGCCAACTTTAAACTTGATTTAATTGACCATTTTTTTAGTGATTAGGCTTGTTTTTTATTTTCTTTACAGGAGACCAGTTTGACCCGCCTGCTGCCAATAGCGGATCAGCGAAGGAGACTCCAGACCACTGCCTCCATGAACTGGAGAAGCTTAACAAGGAGATTGAAACCGTGAAGCACGAGGTGGAGCAAGAGCGACTGCGCCTGTCATGCTACCAGATTGCACAATCAGACGGCAGAAACGATGCATCCAAATCAAAGTATGAAAGCAGCAGTTCACGCAGACTTGATCGTCAGGCTTATGAACGAGCTAGGAAGTACGTGGTTGACGGCTCAAAACCAAAGACTGATTTAGAGTATGATCCTTTGTCCAACTTCTCTGCGGCTCTGCACTCATACAGCTCATCAGGGAAGGAGCACAAAGTGAAACGCAAACCTGCACATTCTGGTCAGAAGAAGCCATCCGCACCTAAAGCCCAGATGTATCCGTCACCATCTCCAGAGCTCCTCGATGACTCTAAAGAAGACTGTGTCCTGATTATCGATGTTCCTTTGTCGCCTGACGCCTCATGTAAAGCCCAGAAATCTGACACTGCATCAGAGAATGACGGAGACTTAAATGAGATGACATCTGTGATACTTCATTCTCCGCAAATACCCCAAAACAAAAAGATGGTAAATGTTGCTGCTTCACTCTCATTAAAGGAAAATGAGATTTGTAGTAGTTGTGCAGTTCCAAACAATCAAAAAGTACAGATTTGTGATGGCGAGTGCAAAAATGAAGTTATCTTATCTAAATGTTTGGAAGACCTTGAAAGTTTCCAGCCTGCTGAGACAGCAGAGAACATTTCTGAAGCTGCAACATTTCCTGGTAAAGACCACAGCCTGAACAAGTGTGATCCATCCAGTCATGCTGACGAAATGAATCCACCACAGCCAACAGATAATTCACTTCGTTATAAACCACTTGCTGCTAAGGCTCCAGTCCTTTACTACACACCCGAACATGGACTAACAGAGCAGCTGGCTCAGGACAAGGTTCAAATCCACTGCCTTCCTGTTCAAAGCATGCCATCAGTGATGCAAGGAAGCCAGCAGATATCCAACAAACTTCTAGAGAAGTCACACAAGCAAGCTGCGGGTAACCCGAATCAAGTCGAGGCAGATCAGAACACCAGCCAGTCTCAAAACGTTCCTTCTGTAAAACCTCAGATCAACATTGAATTACCTGAGCAGTTTCAGAAAGCAGAAAATGAAATGGTGTTGATGATCAACTCCAGCCCTGATGAAAACGGGGAAATGGAAGAACTCGACTATTCAGAAATGGAGCTTTCT
Source organism: Nothobranchius furzeri (assembly GCF_043380555.1). Taxonomy (NCBI): domain Eukaryota; kingdom Metazoa; phylum Chordata; class Actinopteri; order Cyprinodontiformes; family Nothobranchiidae; genus Nothobranchius; species Nothobranchius furzeri. The sequence continues at coordinate 32,556,904 of NC_091750.1, read as the reverse complement.
GACAGCGATCCGATGGAGGAATGTTATCGGATCTTCATGGAGGCCAAAAACGGAGACGAATCTCATCCTGATGGATCTGTGAGTATTTTATGAAGCTAGTTCCTTTAGCATCTTAAATCTCTGCTAAGCTGCTTTAAAAAAATCTTAGGTTGAAGCTGAAACGTTTGTGGAGAAGCAAACAGTAAAATCTCCACTCCAAGTCCTACCAGGAAAGAAGAGGGTGGCTCATGAAGCCAAGAATCTAGAGGTACAGTAAGTGCCCCCCCCCCCCCCCCCCCCCCACACACACACACACACATCACTATTATTGTGTTCCTGTTGTGTTAAATTGCTCCCTTTGAATTTCTGACCATTTTAGCAACCATTAGCTAAAAGCAGACCCCAGCCCCAGGTTCTGGTGCCCCTCCGGGGTCCCTCCGCTTCAGAATACGGCTCTCGGCCCTCCATCACCTCGAACATCCAACAGGTGCAGCAGAGGGCCTCCATGCTGACTGCTTCGGTTAAAGCTGGTCAGGCTTTTATTTCTGCTGCTAGTCAGAAGAAACCAGAAATGCAGAGTGCTCCTTCAGTTTCAAGCTCCGAAAGCCTTCCAGCAGTACATAATGGTAAGAATCTGATGGTACCAGTAGTTTACATCAGACATTTACCTTTGTTTGACTTTAACACAAATAATTATATTTAGAGTTTAGAGCCTTATTTCTCATATTTACTTAAATGTGCCATCCCCTCATGTGTTTTTCTTTAATCCACAGCTTATTTTAACTACATCCCTTTGGGATCTGCGGTTATTGAGGTGGGCAACAACTTGCACTTGATCCTCCCACAGGGTGGCTTCCCACTTGCCTCCACATCCAGCCCAGTTACATCCGTGCTAACTCCCGTGAGTCAGGTGCACCCAAGCCCCGTCCCACTGGATCCATCTACAGTGAACACTCTGCTGAGATATCGCCCAGCAGCGCCTGTGCTCATTGCTGCTCCTCCTCGGAGGCCAGCTGTGCCTACAACTTCTCAACCTGCTATCCAGGCAGCTCCTAAGGTAAAGAATGAACATGCAGATGTGTAGAAAAGATCATTTTTAATGAGTTTAAACAAACCTAACGGTAACATCTGTCAGCCAAAGTCTGTTAAACGTAAGCTGAAGCATCATCCTGAAGCTGTGAAAGACAAAGTACCTCATGATGTTCGTCAGCGTTACGTCAACATGTTCACAGAGGAGTTCCTCAAAACGACACCCAACGTCCACGATGCCTTTGAAAAGGTGAGCAGGTGTATCTGACTCTCCTCTTTTAGAGGATGAATAGGTGTCTAACCCTTGTTATTAACGACAGGCCCTGGCTGAAGAGAAGAGCGTTTACAGCCGCAGTGTCAACAAACTGAAATATCTGAGCGTTGCAGTTAATGCCCTTAAGAGGCTCAAGAACCAAAGTTCTGCAACTAAACGTGAGGAAAACTGTCTGAAATGGACAAGACTGAGTCAGCAGGACCATGTGTTGAATTATGTTAATATTTGTTTCTGTTACAGATGAAGAAAAAGTCCAGAATCAAAGACAAAAAGGCAACATCCCATTTAATGGAAAGAAGCAGACAAAAAGCGGTAAGAGGTGATTTCCTTAGAATGAAGTTGAGGTCATTTTTTTTTACGGCTTCCTAATTAACTATTTTTTAGCAGATATGACATTGTATGAAATCTTGAAGGATTATGTGTTGACTGACGAAAGAATGACTGAGAACAACTACCCCGTCCAGCACCCAGAGAAGCCTGGTGCTGCCGTTCTTTTTGTTGACAAGAAGGCAAACGCAGATCGTAAGTGAAATGGATCATCGTTCCCATGTGTGTCCACTAGAGGGTGCACAAAACGCCTGCATGATGCTTCATCTTATATCTGATTAAAACCCAAAGCCCTCAAGAGGATCTGCTGTCGATGTGGAGCGACGTACTCTGTGAGCCAGACGGGCAAGCACGTCCGTAAGGAGGAGTGCAACTATCACTATGGCAAAGGAGTCGAGAATAAAGGTCAGGTGGTTGTTTATATTCATCACCATCTTCATGTGGGAGGTGTTGATGTTTTTAAATCTCAGTGCCAGGTGGAGTGGAGACCCGATACAGCTGCTGCCAGGGAATCATGGGAGCTCCTGGATGTCAGGTGTTTAAGGTGGAGAACCTCTAAGAATGAAGAACGTAACCATGACTGAATGGACCTGTAGGTGTTAACCTAGTTTTTCCTTATCCAGTTGCATGTCCACGATTCCCTCAGTCTGGATGGGTTTGTGTCCACTGTCCCTAGATGTCCCTCAGACCTCAGCTGTCCTGGGGTTTACTCCTTGGATTGTGAAATGGTACTGTCCTTCCTTTGGTTAAATAAATGCGACTGTGTTCCCACTAAGATTCACGTCTCTGCAGAAGTTTCAAAGCAAAATTTAATTTTGTTTATTTTTTTAATCAAGCTTCATTCAGTAAGTTAGATGTGAAATCAAAATGTCGTGTGAATGTCTTCAGTGCTACACCGTCCAGGGCCTGGAGCTGTCCAGAGTGACCGTGGTCAACTCGGACCTTCAGGTCATCTACGACACCTTTGTTAGACCCAATAATGACGTCATCGACTACAACACCAGGTAATTCTGTAGAACAGGTCCAGTGACGCTGGCGTTGGTCTAGGCCAGTCCAGGTTTGCTGCTGCTGCTGTTCACGTTTTTGTAGTTTTACTTAAGTGTTTTATAAAATAGTCCAACTGAAGCTACACTTTACTGCCCGCAGTATTAGTACCTCTGTTTTTGTTTATAGCACATAGCTTTTAATGAAGCAGCAGGTTTTCTTGGTTTGAAATGAAAGAACTATCTTGTATAGCACCTCAAGGTAAAAATAATGAGGCACTTCACACAAATAAACAATTTAAAACTTAAAAAGAAAGAAACTATTAAAACATCTCAAATGAGAATTTATTTTTTTTTTTAAAAAATAAATGTAAGAAAAGGGAGATAAAATGAATGAGGGAAATCCGTAATCCCGGGAAAGGTGGAATGGGTAAAAAGAGCAGAAAGAGAGGGTGGTGATGAAGGTCCTGCAAAAGCCTGAACAAGTGAGTCTTCAGCTGCTTTTTAAAGGAGACCACTGAGTCCACTGATCTCAGGGGAAGAGGGCTCCAGAGTCTGGGGGCCACAGCAGCAGATCTGTCACCTTTGGTCATTAGCCTGGTGCTGCACAACCAGTAGGCTTTGGTTACTGGATCTTGCAGCTGTAACAGTTTCAGCAACCATTTCCAAGGATTAGGAGTGTTTATGGGAGGTTTGGAGCATTCCTCCATAAGAACATTTATGAGATCAGACACTTGTAAAAGATCTGTCGGATGTTTGTCATTTCTAGCTTACTTTGCTTACATTTCGCATACGTTCATCACATTTTTATAGAAAATTGCTTAAAAATTGGCACCATTGTATGCCAACAGCTTACATTGCACATGATTTTAGCTAAATGTTAATTCTGAATGTAAAAGACAACTTTAAATGTGGAATCTAAATGTGTGAGCTCAACATTTTGGCTATTGAAGAATGAAACCATCCATTTGGCCCCGCCCACAACAAAAGTTGACCAGTTGATTTGAATTTTACATTTAGGTTGGTACAACGGTTTTTAGACGTGTGTGTGTGTGTGTGTGTGTGTGTGTGTGTGTGTGTGTGTGTGTGTGTGTGTGTGTGTGTGTGTGTGTGTGTGTGTGTGTGTGTGTGTGTGTGTGTGTGTGTGTGTGTGTGTGTGTGTGTGTGTGTGTGTGTGTGTGTGTGTGTGTGTGTGTGTGTGTGTGTGTGTGTGTGTGTGTGTGTGTGTGTGTGTGTGTGTGTGTGTGTGTGTGTGTGTGTGTGTGTGTGTGTGTGTGTGTGTGTGTGTGTGTGTGTGTGTGTGTGTGTGTGTGTGTGTGTGTGTGTGTGTGTGTGTGTGTGTGTGTGTGTGTGTGTGTGTGTGTGTGTGTGTGTGTGTGTGTGTGTGTGTGTGTGTGTGTGTGTGTGTGTGTGTGTGTGTGTGTGTGTGTGTGTGTGTGTGTGTCAAATGCCTAATATTTTGCACACACTTTACACGTGGCGCCCCATAGGAAACGAGTCCATCTCCACTCTGTTCAGGCCTTTTGAATGTCCTCAGCAAAATCTGATGTTTTTGTTTGAATGTACTGATTTGGTGAGATGTCCCAAAACATTCAGTAATGTGACGCATCTTCAACATTTTAGCGAGATGCAACCACAGTTAGAGGATTTTGTACTTCAGGTGCTTCTGTTTGTCCTGTTCTGATGCAGCGACCGTCTGTTAATTTTTTGTGAAACACTTGCAGATTTTCAGGCATCAGTGAGGAAGATTTGAAGAGAAATCACGCCTCTCTCAGAGAAATCCAACAGATCTTGTTGAGCTTCGTCAGTGCCGACACCATTCTTGTTGGACACGGGCTGGAGACAGACCTCTGTTTGTTGAAGGTGACTGTGATGGGTCTCGTTGATTCAATCTTTCAGGATTTTAAACCTTTTAGTAACCATTCTTGCCAGTTTGTCATGCATTTAACAATTTTTTACCTAAAAATGTAAAAAATTCTTTGAAAAAATAATCAAGTTTAAATATTTCCTTAGTTTTATTTCTAGACCAATTTAATTTGTTTAAACTTATTCTAAATGTTTTTTTTAAATGATTAGCTAATAAGTGTTGGATTAACCTGATTGCTTTGTTTTCTCAGGTGGACTCGAGACGTGCGTTATTTTTTTCCCCCTTTTGCTTTTAATGAGGCAGAATATTTTGTAAACAACATTTAGGCAAAATATTGAGCAAAGTGTATTTATGCACATGAGTCATGACACATTAAGACAATCTACAAAACTACTGTATGAGATTCTGTTGGGATTAGAATGAAACCTGACCTTGTAAAATATTAAAGTTGAGTCTTTTTCTAAGATTCTGTAAATCACTGTTAAATATCCAACAAAGAGGCCCTACTTTTTTCACTTTAATATTTAATGCAAACATGCCTCATTCTAAAGTGATACTAGACAACTTTTTAAATCATTTTCTTGAGCCAGTATGTAATAAAATGACCCTTTACTGGTCATTAAAGGCCACTCAGCCCCCACCTCCACCCCGTGGTAACAATATACCACTTGCAACTTCAGACTGGCGTGTGGTTCTGTTGGGGCATGTTAAGCTGACATGCCTGGCACTGCAGTCTGGTTCCATTGTGTTTCTTGCATGTTTTAGATCATGAACACAGCTGATTTATTAAATTTAGTGATGAAACACTCTTCTAGACATTAAGGAAGGCTGGGGAGACATTTCAGCAGTTTAAGGTGTTTAAAATGAACGACCAGTGAGGAAAAGTTTTGCTTTCAGTTCTACAAATAGATACTAGGGGGTGCTACAAGCTTACCAAAACTGCCTAGTTCTTCTTTATTTGGTAAGAGGAAGAGTGGAAATGGATCTTCTGATTGAAAAGGTTGTAGATGCCTAACCTAGGATAAGAAACGAACCAAAGTAGGGATTTTTAATTTATTTCCAACTACTAAACGCCTTTCCAGCTTTGGTTTGACTTGAATAAAAGTTGAAACTGTTCCTCTTCACCGTAGTTGCTTCATGGGATGGTGGTGGATACATCAGTGGTCTTCCCCCACCGTCTAGGACCACCTAACAAGCTGAGTCTCAACAGCCTCACAGCTGAATTCCTAAGGAGGATTATCCAAGAGAGTGGTGGGTTACCACTGGAACCACGTCTTTATGTTCTATAAGAACATCACAGCTTTAGCAATTAAAACTTTGGTATTAATAGATGAATCATATTTATACCAGACATTTCAGTCACTGTAGGTGTTTTGTTTGTTTTTGCCTCTGTTGAACTGATGTCTCTGTTTTATTCTTTTCCTCAGTTTGTGGCCATGACACTGCAGACGACGCTGCTGCCTGCATGGAGCTCATGCTGTGGAAAGTGAAAGAAGATGGAAAACTGAAAAAATGAAAAGGAAAAAATATCCAAATGACAACTGTTTAAAAAAAATGCATGTTTGACCAGTGTGGTTTGATGGAGGGCAGTTTAGTTCGATTTAATTTACATCACTCAAAGTTTTAGTTGGTTAAAGTTTGATTTGAAGCCCATGCTCCATGTTATTATGAATTATGAGGATGAAGTTAGTTCCCAAATAAATCCATAGAAAGATATGAGTTTTGTCTTTCTTCAAGGCCTCGTCAGCCAATGAGCATTCAGCTTTTGATGCCTAATTGACATCAGGTGCTGATGTGTAAAGGAACACACCCGTTTGCAGATGAAACCATAAGACATGTCAAATCTGGGACAAAGGCAAAAGGTGGAGACAAGGCTAGTTTATTAATTTATGATCATTTTTAAATTGATAACTTTACAATAAAAGAGTTCAGTTTGTTATTCAGCCTTCCTCTTGGTCTTCCTTCTGCAGCAGCACTTCCGGAAACAGAACCTGCAGGTCTTGACGAGGAGGAGCAGGAGCAGCAGAACCACAGAGAGGAGGAAGCTCAGGACATCCAGGCTGTGATACTGGTACCAGGTGAGCTCGTGGGCCTGGACCCTCAGGTGCTTTGCTCCTTTGTGCCTCATGGTGAACTCGATCCAGAAAACCGCCTCGTCCAGAGGACTCATGGGTCTGTCGTGGTGGATTCTGGACAGTCTCATAGCACTTTCTTTGTAGCTGAGAAAGCAAAAGTTGTGTAGGTATATGAACTAGCTAATCAATTATATTTATCCCTATTTAGCTGCTTTCCACCATGCTGTTACTATCTCTTGTGAGGATTAAACAGGGTTGGTAAAACATTTCTCGGTTTCTTTTATGTGTGATTAAAAATTACTCACGATTTGTCATTGATAACGGTGTTGATCGCATCTCTAAGGTCCTCCGTTGTCATGAAGTTTATATTCAGAATAACAGCAGCCCCTTTGGCCTTCACATGCACCAGGTTGTCTGGCTGGTCAGCAAATAAAGGGATTCCCACCATGGGTACGCCGTGGTAGATGGCCTCATAAATCCCGTTTGTGCCGCCGTGAGTGATAAAAGCTCTGGCTTTAGGATGACCTGAGATGAGCCAAAGACATCCAACATGGAAAGTAAATTTTCAAGCTGCTGGTTCAGAATTAATCTAATGATGGACCCATTAAAACGGTCCTCTTTCAACATACAACGTTGTCCTGAATTGACAGCAACCTGAGTTAAAGCTAAATCGGTGAGACGCAACATTCTTGGTTTAATATTTAGTAAAGATCACATTTTATTGGAGAACAGTAACTTTTATTTAACCAGTCGTGCTTTCAGTGATTGCAGCACACTAAGTAGATTTATATGACAGAATGTTTGTTGGTAAATTTCTAGGTTGTAAAAATCATTTATACTATTTTCCAAAAAACTAAAAGTAAATGCATTTGCTGAGTTTTCCTCACCCAGCAGGTCATTCTGAGGGATCCACTTATAGATTCTGGTGTTGGCACCAAGAGTTTCTGGTTTGTCCCCTTTGTACCTCCATAATACCTGCAGATATTTCACAACAGTTTTAGACCACAAGTGTTTTAAATTAGAAAAATGTGCATTAAAATGACTCCAAACAGCTGATGGACTCTAACTGGTGTATAGCAAACCAGGAGCCACTAGAGGCAGCAGTAGCTCAGAAGGTAGAGCGGGACGTCCAGTAATCGGAAGGTTGCAGGTTAGATCTCGGCTTCAACCAGAGAATTCTGCTGTTGTGTCCATTGGCAAGACACAACCCGCCTTGTCTGCTGGTGGTGGTGGTCATAGAGGCTGGTGGTGCCAGTGTTCTGCAAGCTTCACCTCTGTCAGTCCGCCCTAGGGCAGCTGTGGCTACATCATAACTCATCACTACAAGGGTGTGAATAGGTGGATGGCTGATTGTGTTGTGAAGGGCCTTGGGGGGTTGTAGAACCCTAAGAGGCTCCTATACTCGTACAGGCTACTTACTCTGTTTGACAAACTAGAGACAAGGCCTTAAAGCTTTGTACCAAACTGAGAGGATACCATCTTAATAATTAGGCCATGAACTCACTGTTCTGCTGCTGTGTGGGTGATTCTACTTCTATTAAAAAGTTGATTTTAGATGGATTTTTCTGACCTTTTGTGGAATCTGAGCCAGAGCTGAAGCAATCAGGTTTGCCTTCTCCATGGTGACATTATTGATCATCGATCCCAGAGTGAAGATCACAACGCCATCATCTCCTGAGCTCTGCACAAATTCTTCCATTTCCTGAAACAACATTCCAAAATAAATGAGCCAACCACTGTAGTTTTTCTTCCTTATTATGCGTTTTATTGATTTCCTTTTTCCACCTTCGGAATATTGCTAAGATTAGAAGCATCCTTTCCAGGAGTGATGCTGAGAAACTAGTTCATGCATTTATTACATCAAGACTGGATTACTGTAATTCATTACTCTCAGGAAGTCCACAGAATGTAGTTAAAAGTCTTCAGCTTGTCCAAAATGCTGCAGCTAGAGTTCTGATGAGAATTAAATAGAGAGATCATATCTCTCCTGTCTTAGCTTCCCTACATTGGCTACCTGTTAAATTCAGAATAGATTTTAAGATCCTTCTTCTCACATATAAAGCTCTTAATAATCAAGCTCCATCATACATCAGTGATCTGATTGTTCCATACGTTCCTAACCGAGCACTTCGCTCTCAGACTGCAGGTTTACTGGTGGTTCCCAGAATATCTAAAATTAGGATGGGAGGCAGATCTTTTAGTTATCAGGCTCCTCTCCTGTGGAACCAGCTCCCAGCTTTAGTCCGTGAGGCAGACACCTTGTCTACTTTTAAGACTAGGCTTAAAACATTAAGACTAGGCTTAAAACATTTTTATTTGATAGGGCCTATGGTTAAAATCTGATGTTAGCCTAAATCTGGACAAGTGGGGGAGTAGAGGGAGGTGGAGTGTACAGTCGGTAAAGACGGCTCTCCCTTGCCCTGCCTCCAACATGCCTCCATCTAAATAGGATAGGTTATCCAGAGTTATCTGTAGTTATGCTGCTATAGGCTTAGACTGCTGGAGGACACACTGACCACTTTCCACACTCTACTTTCTTCTACAATCTGCTCTTTAACTTTATTATTTCCTGCTATTTCAGCTGTTAACTTTATTTTCTCTCTAAGTGTTTTTCTCCCCAGACGAAGCTACAACGATGTTCTGCTGAGCTGTGGTAGCCTCATGGAGGGGGCCATCGTCTAGCACACTGCTGCTAACCACTTAAACATTCTCCCTCTCCTGATAATAACTTTTTGCTTTCCTTGACGTTGGATGTGCTACTACTAGTTTACCCGTCTAATTATAGATTCACTAGGATAAATACAATAAAGTTTATCTCTCACCAAATAGAATATTTATTAAGACATCATGGTGTAACCATGGACAGTGTGTGTGTGTGTGTGCGTGGGTGCGTGCCTGCCTGCCCGCTCGCTCGCTCTCTCGCTCTGTCTTCTCCATCCCCAGTGAGTCGTGGAGGATGGCTGCTTATACTGAGCCAGGATTCTCTGGAGGTTTCTTCCTGTTAAAAGGGAGTTTTCCTCTCCACTGTCGCTATATGCTTGCTTAGTATGAGGATTGCTGTATAGTCACTGACACTAGTCAGTGACTTGATGCAATTTGCTGGGTTCCTTATAAAGGAAACATTATTTCTGATTGGCTTAATGAACTGACCTGGATTGGAATGTTTATTATGTGAAGTTCCTTGAGACGACTCTTGTCGTGATTTGGCGCTATATAAATAAAATTGAATTGAAATGAATTGAATTGATCAATTCCCCAGTTTACTTCAATCTTATGCATTTGAATTAAGACCCACCTTTGGTAAAGGTTTAGCAGGTTTGCAGTGGATTCCACCGACAAATTGAAAGTTGGGTAGAAATGGACGAGGGAAGTCAAAATCCCAGTAGGTTCTCATCAACCAGATCTCCGCCTTACCCATCAACTCACATCCACTGGTGGGCATTCCTGCAGAGAATATACAGCAATATATTAGTAAGATGGGGCTTCTAATTTAAATATAAAATCATCAAATTCCTTAAAGGTTGCTTACCTTTGACTTCTGAGTAATAGTTATCTATCTCATTCCAGTAAATGTAATCTATTACCAGATCCTGCAGAGCATAGTAGAGAAAGTTCCACATCCTCTCTGAGAAGTCCATCTTATCTGTTAGTTTGCTCATTGCACCTGGAACAAATGAAGGTGGTGCAGGGAGCTGACCGCACCGTCGTTCCCAGTTATGAGCTATGGAAAATCGCAAAGAGTAAACAAGAGGGATCCCCAACAAGTCCGCTACTAATTCACTTCCAGGGTAGATGGGATCGGCCAGGAGCAGGTCGTAGTTTTCCTCCTTCAACTTCTTCATCAGGGTCTCTGATTTCACCACACCTCCCAGGATGGTGAGGGAATTCTTCATGTCTTCCCTCATGATATCCATGTATTTTATGTAAACCTGAAAGTAGTTCATGTAATCGATCTCATACATGGAAAAGTAGAAAAACTCTTCTAGAGTTTCCTCTAAAGCCTCCAGTGAGATGGAGACGTTAAAAGGCTGATAATCAAAGCGTGACGGTTCGCTGCTGTTCATGAACATCGACGCACTCGGCACCAGGACGGTCACCTGGTGTCCCCTGTCCACCAGCGTGTCCAACACCAGCTTCATGTTGATCCAGTGGCTGGCCTCGGTGTACCACACCAAAATCTTTCCCCCATTAACTCCAGATGTGACGCAAAGCGCCAGAACGAGACAGACGGAGAGGCGCAGCTCCATGGTGGATGTTGGTCTGCAGAGGAACAGCTGTGTGATCTTTTCTAATGAGTGCTCTTCAAAGATACTCATTAACTAAGTGAACTCTGACTCATGTCTCTGTACTGAACAGAACAAGATAGCTGGAAGCTGTTTGAGAGGTAAAGGTTATTGCTGCAAAGGTAACGGTAGGTACATGTAGAACGTTCATAAATGTATAGTTGATAGCTTATCTGTCCTGTCTGGACAACAAGTGAAACTCTGTGACAATACTGTACAAAAGTTCATTTATTTCAGTAATTAAACTTAAAATGTGCAACTAATGCATGATTGACTCATTTCATGCAAAGCCAGATATTTGAAGCCTTTATTTGTTATAATGGTGATGAATATGGGTTATGAAAAGCTCAAATTCAAAATATCAGAATATTACTAAAAAGTTGAATATTCTAGACTCAGAGACTAATCAGCTAATGAATCCAGAGCCCCTGTAAAAGGTTTCTGAGCTTTTAGATGGTCTCTCAGTCAAAGCTGGACTGAAATAGATGGATTTTTGCATCATATTCTAAGTTTAAACTCTTAGTTACACATTTATTTATAAGGTCATTGTTTTAAACACAGGATTTGCAGTTAAATGAGAACAGAACACTTAAAAATTACCAGCATTCCACAATAAGAAACTGTATTATTTTACAGTAACTTGTTGTAATCAACTTTCCCTGTACCTGTAAGAACTGCAGTTTCCTTTGATTTCACAGCATTTAACTCTTATTTTACAGTAAAATCCTGCAATCTAAGTCCTGCTGTTGTATCACGACAAGGTCTGTAATATCACAGCAACACAGTAAAAAATGCAAGGATTTCACAGCATTAAACTGTATTATTACAGTTAAATATTGTATTGAAATGTGTCCTGTGCAGCTCTTCTAATATTTATTAAGCAGATTGGATATGTATTCCAGATATGTATAATTTCTTTGTTACAACACCCAGATTTTGACTCAACTCAAAGGATCTTGTTCATATTACTTAAGTTTCTAAACTGTTAACGTCACTTGTTAATGCTTAGTTAGCTGAGCCTTTTTGTGTCCTTTCTTATTGTACTTGTTTTTTAAGTTCAATCAGTACTCTACTTAAACAAACTGAGTTCCGATTATTTAAACACGTTATTGTTTTTAATTACAGTAAACTGTACCTTTGAATGACCTATCTTATTGTACCAATATGTTTGAGCTCAAATTACTTAAATAATTAAGTGTGCCTGGTTGCACCCACCAAAACCTGTTTCATACCAGTTTTGATCGGGTGCTATTGAGGAGCTCTGACTCTTTAGAGAAGGAACAAAGAAGCACAGAACAAAGAGGAAGAACTCCGCTGCACTGAAGTTCTAACAAGCAAGCTTTCTACCCCATGTTTGAAGTTTTAGGTGAATGACCAGAGTTTAGTCAACCTAAAACTGCAATTTATACATTTAAAAATGACCCACCCACTCTGAAAGATGCAGTGGGCAAGGTGCATTGTGGGTAGTCAACTACTTATAGTTATTTTGTTCTGTTTTGTTGTGTTTATGTAGATTTATTGGGAGACTTGTGGTGTTCTTAGTTATTTCTTTGTTCAGTGTTGCAAAGGTGCAGTTATTTGTTGTTGTCATGGTGGCACCATAAGTAAGGAAGGTTGTCGAAGGAATGGGACCGCCGTGCCGTTCCACTGTTTACAGTAAAGCAGAGGTTCCCACTAGAGGCACAGCTGTGTTTTTACAACAAAGTCTTGTGACTTCATTGACGTAAAATTACAGTACTATGCTGTGAGTTAGTTCACATTCTATTACTGTAATGCTGTAATATACTGTAATTTGTGGAAGTCATGCAAAATGTATTCAATTATTTACTGTAAATTCACTGTTAATTAATGTCAACTTGAACATTAGTGATGGGAATTCTGGCTCTTTCTAGAGAGTCAGTTCTTTTAGCTCCCAAGTGGCTCCCCAGATTTTCTGTTGCGTAAAGTATTATCACCAAAAATAATGCTAAACTATATGTAAAATTATTTACTAATGTAAAAAATGCAATATATCAAATATTTATCATTTATTAACTGAACGCTTTAAGAAATCTCAACTTTCCAACTGCTGGCGCTCATTTTCTCACCGTCATCATCGCACTCTCCTCTCTCGCTCGCCTTTTTCATCCTCCTCATTCCCTCTCGTCTCCATGTGCTCTGCTGTGTGTCTGAGTCTTCCCCGCCCCTACTGCTCTGTGTGTGGACAGTCTGGACACGCAGTTACACATGTTGACCAATCGCCTGTAGCTTTCACCAAAACAAAAGGGAGGGGGCGGCTCCCAATGATGAGCCGGCTCTCGTCGCCGGCTCTTGGAGTCGGTTTGTTCACGACCGACACATCACTATTGTACATGAACTTCACAGTACTCAGTGGAAAAGTACAGGGTCTTGTTGTAATAATGTACAGCAAACAATGGTAATTCCCCAATAATTTACTGTGATATCACAGTAATTGATTTGTCACTGAAGCTGTAAATTTACAGTATACAGTTGTGCATTTACAAAAGAGCCTTGTAATGTCACAGACATTATATTGCAGTGAATTGCTGTATTTTCACAGTATATTGTTGTAATTCTTACTGTGAAAATCATGCAAAATGTATCCAATTATTTACTGTAAATTCACAACATAAATTTTAGCAGTGAAGGTGTCAGATTAGATGTTTTTGTGGGGGAAATTTGGAAAAGGCAACGCTGAAGATGATCTGGTTTATTTTCTTTTAACTTGTGTAAACTTTCATGTATCAGTAATTAAACGTAAAGGTGAAGATGATCTTTGAAAGCAAAAATTTCATGTTTATAAAAAGCCACAGTGGGATAAAAAGACTGTTCCATGTTGAATCGTATTCATTTGTGCAGCTCTCCTTTAGGCTGTTATTCAGCCTTCCTCTTGGTCTTCCTTCTGCAGCAGCACCTCCGGAAACAGAACCTGCAGGTCTTGACGAGGAGGAGCAGGAGCAGCAGAAACACAGAGAGGAGGAAGCTCAGGACATCCAGGCTGTGATACTGGTACCAGGTGAGCTCGTGGGCCTGGACCCTCAGGTGCTTTGCTCCTTTGTGTCTCATGGTGAACTCGATCCAGAAAACCGCCTCGTCCAGAGGACTCATGGGTCTGTCGTGGTGGATTCTGGACAGTCTCATAGCACTTTCTTTGTAGCTGTGGATGGAAACAATACCCATTAAAAAAAAAAATTCACTGGCACAAATTATGGGAATAATAAGGGAAGCCTTGGATAAATGTTCTTTATTCCTACACATGTTTTTAAATTTTTTTTTATTACTGCAACAAAAGGAAACATGAATTTTAAAATGAGATCTATGCTTCTTTCACTCAAATTCCAGTGGTTAGAATGATGCTGAAGCAGGTGATATGTTGGTATTATACATCTGACCTTTGTCTTAGTAAATCATACCTTTCAACATCTGATATGCAAGTTCTTCCTGCTATAAGTTTCCTATATCCTCTCTGACCTTTAATGTTTTTGTGCAAGGTGTGATCAGGTTTAGGCTTTACAAGGATGTCTAAACAACAAATAATGACTTAACTCTAGTTTTTTTATGCTAATGTAAAAAAAAAACATACGATTTGTCCCTTATGATCGTGTTGATCGCATCTCTGAGGTCTTCTGATTTCATTTGGTTAAACTTCACGGTGACTGCAGCTCCTTTGGCCTTCATGTGTAACATGTTGTCCGGCTGGTCAGCAAACAGGGGAATTCCCACCATGGGAATGCCGTGGTAGATGGCTTCATAGACTCCATTTGCACCACCATGAGTGATAAAAGCTCTCGCTTTCGGGTGACCTGATATGAACCAAAGAGTCACCATGATAGATTTGATTATTTGATACTTGGGAGTTTTCCCGAAATAAGCTTTTTGTTAAATGTAGCCCAAAGCTCCCAGTTCAGCTTTAGACAATGTTCATATTTACTCACCCAGCAGGTCGTTCTGTGGAATCCAGTCATAAAGTTTAGTGTTGGAACCTAAAGATTCAGGTTTTTCACCTCTGTATCTCCACAGCACCTACAGCCAATGCCAAGTACATTTCACAAAAATAAGTTTCAACAACAAATGAAGGGTTATCAGAAGGACAACAACTTGTGGAATTCATCTGAAATCAACTGGCTGAGTTTGAAAGGAAATCATTTTAAGATGCATTGATTTGAGCTAAAAACTGGAGACTTTCCTGACTTTCTGTGGGACCTGAGCGAGGCCTGAAGCGATCATGTTTGCCTTCTCTGTGGTCAGATTCTTGACCAGAGATCCCAATGAGAAGACTACAATCCCAGCATCTCCAGAGCTTTGGACAAACTCTTCTATGTCCTGCAGGAAGAGAAATAGTTAACAATTCCATGCATCATCCATTTGGCTTATTTTTTTTCCTCTGTCAGGTAAAATCAGTCACGAACTTCAAAAGTGATGATACCTTCGGTAATGGTTTAGCAGGTCTGCAGTGGACTCCACCAACAAATTTAAAGTTGGGAAGGAACGGACGAGGAAAGTCAAAATCCCAGTAGGTTCTCATCAACCAGATGTCTGCATTACCCATCATCTCACAGGCACTGGTGTGGGTTCCTGTTTTAAACACACGCAGTGGCAGATTTAGCAATTTGGGGGCCCAAGGCGAACACAGACTTGGGGCCCCCTTACTCTAATGGGCATGACACACGGGAGGCAACAAACGACCGCGATCAGTGAAATTTGTCGCTGTCGCTTTTATTACCTGACACACGGGAGGCGACCCGCAGCAGCGGCCAGCGGCGAAGCCGTCTACGCGTTCTGTTCCATGGCGAAATCGAAACTTCCGTTGTTTTGTTTGGTTGTGTCGAGTTGGAGGGAATTAAGGTTATTTAAGCGGTTCAGAGTTAATAAAGCGGTAGATGTGATGTTTCACAAGGTGCTGCTAGAGTTATGTGAAATCTTACTTCTGATTTTACTATAAAACATAATAATAATCAACTTCTCCATGTTTGCTCGGAGATGTACGGAGCATCCTGTCCGCTCATTGGTCAGAGAATGAAACCTCCGTTGATTGGTCCTCGTCCAAGCGACAGCGATGAAAAGTTGAAAATGTTTCAACTTTCTGGGATCGCGTCGCTGGGTCGTCCGTGCACGACACGTGCACGAGCGCAAAATTTCACATGCACTTTTTCGCGTTTCGCTTGGTAGGAGGGAGACCCGCGATTATCGCGTTGTCGCGCATGTCTCATTGAAAATGGATGGAGGAGAGGCGATGTGGCCTCCCGTGTGTCGAGCCCATAAATTTTCAACAATCTTCTCTTTGACTGGATTTGCGAGACTCTCCCCTCTTCTGACACGAGTTACTTTCACTTTTTCTTAGTCCTCCTCTTTTTTCCATCTTTCTCTCCCTTTGAGTGCTTTCTTCTTCCTGTCAGGGCTCCTGTGCTTTTGCCTTTGTTTTTTTTCTATTTTCCATTTTGTTCCATGTTTTCATCCCTTTAAACATTTTCCATCATCTTTCCTTTTCTGCTTCCTTCTGATGTTTACATAGAAAAACGTCACTTCGGAAGTGAAGATAAAAGCTTTTCTGAAGCAAGCTGCTTCTTTCTCTTACAGGAGCCACTAGGATAACTTCCTCTCACGCTTCATGTTTTCACTACCGCTTCGAGTTTGTTACGAACGCTCCCGCCTCTCTTCTTCTTCTTCTTATTTGTGGTCTTATGGCACTTGGCAAACAACTATTTGGTGCATTACTGCCACCAACTGGATTGGAGTGAAATGACTACCAATCACTTCCTGTTTGTGTATCGCGTCTTAAAGGAATAGTCCATTGTGGCATTGACACAGGGGTGCCAGCAGTCAGGGCTAGCCCCCGCAGCAGCACCCCCCCCCCCCCCCCCAACATAGGGGGCCCCAGGAGGCCGCCAATCTATGCCTAATGGTGAAACCACCACTGAACACACACCAAATAAGAGTAAATGCGATTATCTGACTCTGTATGTCGATACTCAGGGATTCTTGTTCAGACGCTTACCTCTGACATGGGAATAATATTCATCCAACTCTTTCCAAATGCATTTTTCCATCACTATGTCCTGCAGGGGATAAAAGAGAAAGTTGAAAACTCTCTCTGAGAAGGTCATCTTATCTGTCAGTTTGCTCAAGACAGCTGGAACAAATGAAGGTGGGGCAGGTAGCTGGGCACACAGTCTTTCCCAGTTATGAGCTACGGAAAAACGCAAGGATAGGAACAGAGGGATCCCCAACATGTCTGCAGTCAAATCACTTCCAGGAAAGATGGGATCAGCAAGGAGCATGTCATAGTTGTCCCCCTTCAGCTTCTTCAGCATGGTTTCCGATTTCACCACACCATCCAAAAACTTCAGAGAAAACTGTATGTTGATCTTCAGTAAATCCATAAATTTGCTGTAAATCTGAAAGTAGTTCATGTAATCCATTTCATAGATGGTGAAGTGAATGAATTTGTCAAGGAATGCTTCAAAAACTTCCAAGGAAAGTGAGACGTTAAAAGCTTCGTAGTGGAAGAGCGATTGGTCACTGGTCATGAACATCGATATGCTGGGGACCAGGACGGTCACCTGGTGTCCTCTGTCCACCAGCGTCTCCAGAACCGGCTTCATGTTAATCCAGTGGCTTCCCTCAGTGTACCACACCAAAACCTTTCCTCCGTTAGCGCTCCTTCCCAAACACAGCAGCAGCAGGATGCAGACCGAGGGACATGGCTCCATGATGGCTGACCGTCTGCAGGAAATCCAGCTGTGGTCTTTTTAAAACGCAGATCTCAAGATGACTTACTGACAGTTTGGACTTTGACTTATTTCTCCTTGTTCTGGATTATCACAAATCTGTAACTTGTAAAAGAAATCAAAGTGAAAAGAAAACACCAATTTATGATCAGGACAATTTGTTCTCAACTAATCCCATTTACTAGGCCGAAACTCGGGTTTAGATGCTGAAATTGTTTTTTCTTATAGGATTAAAGATTAATTTGATCTTGGATTAAGCAATGCCTAACTGGTATGTTGCAAACTACTAGATTTAATCATCTGTAGTAAATGGGTCCAGAGTAAATAAAACATTGAACATTACATCTCCTATTGGAGCAGAAGGTGATCATGAGATTTTGGGACTTGTATGAAAAATGTTCTAAAGATTTTAATTATCTACTTTTTGCTGTCCCTTATGTTCTATTTTTAATAGTAAATATTTAACTGAAACATGAAGTCTATGAAGAAAAAATGTTTTCTAAAAAGGTTAATTTGATGTTGCAGTTGGGACTGTTTTCTCCACATGTATGCATTTGTTTTCATGCTTTGGCTCATTCACTGTATTGCTGTTGGTTTGGATAAAAGCGTAATAAAACCTGAACTTACTGGTGATTTCAGCTTGAAAGAGGCGAATGAATCATTCCACAAATGTGGAATGACCTTCCAAGCACTACCAGAACAGGAGCTTCCTTTTCAAGTTTCAAGAAACTCCTGAAGACCCTGCTCTTCAGAGAGCATCTTCTAAACTAGCACCCTCCCTGCACCCGTCCCCCCTCTCTACTGTCCACTCCTTGTTCCCTCCTCTCCATGACTGATGTCACGTTGTGGTTGTTGTTGTTAGCCTCAAAGGCAACTTGCCAATTATCACTTGTAAGTCGCTTTGAACAAAAGCGTCTGCTAAATACATAAACATAAACAAATGAAAATCTCAATGTGATAAAATCTTGAAGCTGCATGTACAAATTATGAAACTACAGTCAGGTCCATAAATATTGGGACAATGCTAACATTTTTGGCTCTAAACACCACAATGGATATCAAATGAAACGAACAAGATGTGCTTTAACTGCAGACTGTCGGCTTTTATTTGAGGGTATTTACATCCAAATCAGGTGAACGGTGTAGGAATTTCAACAGTTTGCATATGTGCCTCCCACTTGTTAAGGGACCAAAAGTAATGGGATGGAATAAGAACGATAAATCAAACTTATAAATTTCAATACTTGGTTGCAAATCCTTTGCAGTCAATTACAGCCTGAAGTCTGGAACACATGGACGTCACCAGACGTTGGGTTTCATCCCTGGTGATGCTCTGCCAGGCCTCTACTGCAACAGTCTTCAGTTCCTGCTTGCTCCTGGGGCATTTTCCCTTCAGTTTTGTCTTCAGCAAGTGAAATGCACGCTCAATCGGATTCAGGTCAGGTGACTGACTTGGCCATTGCAAAACAGTCCACTTCTTTCCCTTCAAAAACTCTTTGGTTGCTTTTGCAGTATGCTTTGGGTCATTGCCCATCTGCACTGTGAAGCGCCGTCCAATGAGTTACTTTTGGTCCCTTAACAAGTACTTGGGAGGCACATATGCAAACGGTTGTAATTCCTACACCGTTCACCTGACTTGGATGTAAATGCCTCAAATAAAAGCTGACAGTCTGCAGTTAAAGCACATCTTGTTTGTTTCATTTGGTATCTATTGTGGTGTATAGAGCCAAAAATGTTAGCATTGTGTCCATGTCCCAATATTTATGGACCTCACTGTAGTTCATATAAAAGTCCAGACCAAAGTGTTTATTGTCAAACATGTCACTTATATATTACATCATAGCCAGAAGTATTTAACAAAATACACTGTGGTTATTTTATCTGAAGTAATTTTGTATTAAGTGAATTAAAAAAAATTGTATTAAATAGGGAATGGTTAAAATAATAAACTATAAACTGATCCACGCATGTGGCAGCCAACATGGACATGTCGGTTGAATTCAGTTGATCAGTAAACCTGAGCTGAGTTTGTTATTCAGCCTTCCTCTTGGTCTTCCTTCTGCAGCAGCACCTCCGGAAACAGAACCTGCAGGTCTTGACGAGGAGGAGCAGGAGCAGCAGAACCACAGAGAGCAGGAAGCTCAGGACATCCAGGCTGTGATACTGGTACCAGGTGAGCTTGTGGGCCTGGACCCTCAGGTGCTTTGCTCCTTTGTGCCTCATGGTGAACTCGATCCAGAAAACCCCCTCGTTCAGAGGACTCATGGGTCTGTCGTGGTGGATTCTGGACAGCCTCATAGCACTTTCTTTGTAGCTGAGAATGGAAAAGTAAAAATCTGTGATATGCATCATCTAGAAGTAGGGTTTCATTTATTTCACTTAACATATAAACAACTGCACTTAAAGCTTTGGTAATTGCTTAAACATGACTGTAACCTAGAGGTGTGACCTATATATTTGTTTCCACAAGAGGGAGCTCTAACTCAACTAGAATGCACCCCATTTCACCCCAGCATGCACGATGCAGATGCATGTGGGCTAAGCACTCCAACCTAGCTTGAATTATAACTCAAGCTGCATTGAATCACTGTCAGTCTGTACACTTCAAAGTGGGGAAGAGGAATGTAAAGTCCCTCTGATATGGGAGCTCGCAGTGCCACAGTAGCATGAAACCACAAAACACCAGTCGCAGTTTTCTAGGTCCAAACAGCTTTTGTCTTCTGCGACTTCAAATGGCGTTTCTCTTTTTAAAACTCTGGTAGTTTAAGTTTAAGTGACAGCAGCCAACTGTTTGTCCTCTCAGTGGTTCCCAAACTTATTTAGCCGCGCACCCCCTTCTATGTCCCGACCATGTTGACGCACCCCCCAGCTCACATCAGGGCATGGCTATATGATAATTTAGTTTTTCATCTGATAACATGTCAGTGATGTCTGAGGGGCTTATACAAACACTGTATAACTAATACTCCTGGAGAGGGTATGAATTACACAGAGGCTTCTGGGGAGCCCAGTAATGGGGGGGGGGTGTCATTTTGCTTTGGCCCCCAAAATGTCTTGAAACGGCCCTGGGTGTGTGACAGAGTTTTGAAGGTGATCTGAATTGTATCAGATGTATAAATATAACTTATTGATACAGGTAAATACGTGTAGTGGAGATAAATCTACGTACATTTTACTTTTCAACACTTTGTTTTGTTTTCTTGTTTTTATTTAACTATTTCCTGTCCTGTCTGTCTCTCATCTTCCTGCATCTCCTCTAAACTCTCCAGAAAAACTGCTGCCTGGATTCTTACCTTTTCACCTCATCAGTTACTTCTGAGCAGATCAAAGATCTCCTGACCGCAAAGCGGAGAGCGCGTTCGATGCTGCGTCAGTGAGGTGACATCACCGCAGCACAGGTGATGAGCTCCACAGTAGCAGAGCTCTTCAGGCACAAATAAGACAGAAAGTAGAGAACATGTGCGGACATGAACGATCGTGTGCTATTTATAGTTTTTTGGTTGCACCACTTTGAGAATGGACCGTGCGCTGGACGCAGCAGCCTGGAGCGCTGCGCTACAACGCAGCGCTGTGCCGCTCTCTGTGCTCTCTGCTCAGAAGAGTCCATGAATGATGTAATATAGGTAGAACACTTTTTTCCGGCTCCCCTGGATGTGTAGGATTAACAGCTCCCCCATAATTCGATCCCTGCTCCTGGATGAAAAGCCGGACATTTTCATCAATATAAGAACCCCCATGCTTTCGTTCTTTTTTAAACACAGAAACAGTTTTGTTTACCTGTTTGTAGCTACGGTTTCGCCGACAGCTGCCGGCTTCTTCAGGCTGACGCTGATGGTGGCGCGTCACTTCCTTCTCCGTTTATCTGCAGGCAGCAGAGGACGTTGTCGCCCTCTACTGCCCGCTCTCCCCTCTCCGACGATGCAGTCCCATGCGTGGTCCAGCGTGTAAACTCCATCGTCCCTGTTCATGGTCCCACATCCACGTCTCCTTATCTTGATTGCTTCCTTGATCCATCTTTTGTATTTTTGTTGTTCAGTGGTTATGATCCGTGTGCTGTCCCAGTCCATTATATGGTTTTCTCTTAAGCAATGATCTGTTACGGCTGACTTTTTTATTGTGCTTTCTGCTTCTTCTTTTGCTGCTCTTGTGTGTTTACGATTTGCCTCTTTCTCGCACTCCTTTCTGTGTTCTATTGTCCGTGTATTGAGTTGGCGTCCGGTTTCTCCTATGTATGTTTTATTGCATATTTTGCATGGGATTTCGTAGATGACTCCACATTTTTGTCCAGCTGATATTTTGTCTTTTGGGTGTACTAATCTGTTTCTAACTGTTGTGTATGGCTTTGTTGGTGTGTTTATGTTGTGTTTTTTCATTGTTGCTCTTATTTTTTCCGTTATGCCTCTGATGTATGGTAGGGTTATCACTGGTTTTGGTTCTTGTCTTTCTGGGTTTCTGGTTCTTTTTTTGGGTTGTTCTTTGCTTTCTGTTTTTGTTTGTTGTTTTCCTTTGTTTATTGCCCATGTCGGGTATGCGCAGGTCTTTAAAGCGTGTTGTATGTGTTTGTCCTCTTGTTTACGGTCTCTCTCTTCTGTTATTATGTTTGCTCGGTGATATAATGTTCTGATTACTGACATTTTGTGTATGGTGGGGTGTTCTGATGTCCATAATAAATATTGGTCTGTGTGTGTTGGTTTCCTGTATGTGTTTATGTTTAGGGTCCCGTCGGTCTGTCTGGTGATTTTCATGTCCATAAATGCTATGCTGCCTTCTGTTTCTAACTCATAAGTGAATTTTATGTTGCCCGTGTCGTCAATATTGTTTAAGTGTTGTGTTAGTGTTTCTGTTTGACCTTTTGGTATGATTTCCAGTATGTCGTCTACGTAGCGTTTCCATAGTTTTATTTTGCAGTTTGGGGGGCGGTGGCTATGGCTTTTTGTTCCAGGTCTTCCATGAAAAACTCACACAGGGTGGCTGATAACGGCTTACCCATGGCGAAGCCTTCCAGTTGTTTGTATATTGTGTCGTCGTATGTGAAGTAAGTGGAGTTAGCTACCAGTGCTATCAGTTGTGCTATGTCATCTGCTGTGAGGTTTGTCCTTTTATGTAAAGTTTTGTCTTGTCTGATTCTGTTAACTACTATGTCTATGGTTTTTTGGGTTGGTGTTTTTGTGAACAGAGATGTGACGTCATGTGTGATGAGTATGTCGTTGTCTTCTATTGTAATTTCCTTTAGTTCTTTTGCCAGTTCTATACTATTTTTGCAGTGTTGGTCTGTATTTCCTAATAACGGGCTGATGATTCTGCTGATATCTTTTGCCATGTTGTATGTTGGTGTACCTATGCTGTCAACTATTGGTCTAAGTGGGGTGTTTTATTTATGTATTTTTGGTGTTCCATATATTCTTGGTGTTATGTTTGCTGTGGGAATCCAGTGTTTGTACATTTTTTCTGTTATTTTGCCTTTTTCGTGCAGTGGCTTCAGTAATTTTTTCATGTTTTTCTTAATGTTTTCTGTTGGATCTTTTTTAAGTATTTCATATGTATTTTTGTCTTCTAGCATCTGTTTCATCTGTTGTTTATATTTTTCTCTGTCCATAACTACTGTGGTTCTTCCTTTATCTGCCGGTAGAATAATTATCTGTTCATTTTTGGATAAAGCTGTCATGGCTGATTGTTCTTCTTTTGTAATATTGCTGTGTTGAATTTGGCTGTTTTTTAATATCCCAACTACGTTATTTCTGAGTTCTGCTTTCTTTCCCTCATCTGTGATCTGTTGACATGCTAGTTCTGTTGCTACAATAAATTCATCATATGGTATTTCTTTTGGTGTGACTGCAAAGTTTAAACCTTTCTTTAATATGCTCTCTTCTGCTTCTGTTAGTTTGTATTGTGAAATGTTACATACCCATGAGTTTGGTGTGGAGTTGCCTTGTATTTCTCCCCTCTTTTTCTTGTTTATGAGTCTGTTTACCTTCTTTATGTGTCTTTCTTTCACTTTTATGAACTCTTGTTCCTGTTTTTCCATCTTGTGTCCTTTAATTAGTTCCTCCATTTGTTTATCAAGTTTGAAATTCCTTTTCAAGTCCAGGTGTCCTCTTTCCAGTTCGTCCTCCACACGCCTCTGTTTGGTTATGACGTTCCTTATCCTCTCCTTGAGCAGTGCTCTCTGTGCTCTTTCTATTATATTTTGTGCTGTCTGGGTCCGGATCGATGTTTTCAGCTGTAGGCTTGTGGGTGTGATGTTTTCGTCCCGGCATCTTAAACAGAAGCGAAGGTGGTTTCTTAGACGTGCGCGTTTCTGGTGTAATCGCTCCAAACGGCGGAAGTCCTTCGTTCCTTGTTGTCCGTATTTCTCTTTGAACATCTTAGGTGTGTTCTTGCTGTGTCTTTGTAAATCCATGCTTTCGTTCTTTTTTAAACACAGAAACAGAGCGGGCAGTAGAGGGCGACAACGTCCTCTGCTGCCCGCAGATAAACGGAGAAGGAAGTGACGCGCCACCATCAGCGTCAGCCTGAAGAAGCCGGCAGCTGTCGGCGAAACCGTAGCTACAAACAGGTAAACAAAACTGTTTCTGTGTTTAAAAAAGAACGAAAGCATGGATTTACAAAGACACAGCAAGAACACACCTAAGATGTTCAAAGAGAAATACGGACAACAAGGAACGAAGGACTTCCGCCGTTTGGAACGATTACACCAGAAACGCGCACGTCTAAGAAACCACCTTCGCTTCTGTTTAAGATGCCGGGACGAAAACATCACACCCACAAGCCTACAGCTGAAAACATCGATCCGGACCCAGACAGCACAAAATATAATAGAAAGAGCACAGAGAGCACTGCTCAAGGAGAGGATAAGGAACGTCATAACCAAACAGAGGCGTGTGGAGGACGAACTGGAAAGAGGACACCTGGACTTGAAAAGGAATTTCAAACTTGATAAACAAATGGAGGAACTAATTAAAGGACACATGATGGAAAAACAGGAACAAGAGTTCATAAAAGTGAAAGAAAGACACATAAAGAAGGTAAACAGACTCATAAACAAGAAAAAGAGGGGAGAAATACAAGGCAACTCCACACCAAACTCATGGGTATGTAACATTTCACAATACAAACTAACAGAAGCAGAAGAGAGCATATTAAAGAAAGGTTTAAACTTTGCAGTCACACCAAAAGAAATACCATATGATGAATTTATTGTAGCAACAGAACTAGCATGTCAACAGATCACAGATGAGGGAAAGAAAGCAGAACTCAGAAATAACGTAGTTGGGATATTAAAAAACAGCCAAATTCAACACAGCAATATTACAAAAGAAGAACAATCAGCCATGACAGCTTTATCCAAAAATGAACAGATAATTATTCTACCGGCAGATAAAGGAAGAACCACAGTAGTTATGGACAGAGAAAAATATAAACAACAGATGAAACAGATGTTAGAAGACAAAAATACATATGAAATACTTAAAAAAGATCCAACAGAAAACATTAAGAAAACATGAAAAAATTACTGAAGCCACTGCACGAAAAAGGCAAAATAACAGAAAAAATGTACCAACACTGGATTCCCACAGCAAACATAACACCAAGAAAATATGGAACACCAAAAATACACAAACAAAACACCCCACTTAGACCAATAGTTGACAGCATAGGTACACCAACATACAACATGGCAAAATATATCAGCAGAATAATCAGCCCGTTATTAGGAAATACAGACCAACACTGCAAAAATAGTATAGAATTGGCAAAAGAACTAAAGGAAATTACAATAGAAGACAACGACATACTCATCTCACATGACGTCACATCTCTGTTCACAAAAACACCAACCCAAAAAACCATAGACATAGTAGTTAACAGAATCAGACAAGACAAAACTTTACATAAAAGGACAAACCTCACAGCAGATGACATAGCACAACTGATAGGACTGGTAGCTAACTCCACTTACTTCACATACGACAACACAATATACAAACAACTGGAAGGCTTCGCCATGGGTAACCCGTTATCAGCCACCCTGTGCGAGTTTTTCATGGAAGACCTGGAACAAAAAGCCATAGCCACCGCCCCCCCAAACTGCAAAATAAAACTATGGAAACGCTACGTAGACGACATACTGGAAATCATACCAAAAGGTCAAACAGAAACACTAACACAACACTTAAACAATATTGACGACACGGGCAACATAAAATTCACTTATGAGTTAGAAACAGAAGGCAGCATAGCATTTATGGACATGAAAATCACCAGGCAGACCGACGGGACCCTAAACATAAACACATACAGGAAACCAACACACACAGACCAATATCTATTATGGACATCAGAACACCCCACCATACACAAAATGTCAGTAATCAGAACATTATATCACCGAGCAAACATAATAACAGAAGAGAGAGACCGTAAACAAGAGGACAAACACATACAACATGCTTTAAAGACCTGCAGATACCCGACATGGGCAATAAACAAAGGAAAACAACAAACAAAAACAGAAAGCAAAGAACAACCCAAAAAAAGAACCAGAAACCCAGAAAGACAAGAACCAAAACCAGTGATAACCCTACCATACATCAGAGGCATAACGGAAAAAATAAGAGCAACAATGAAAAAACACAACATAAACACACCAACAAAGCCATACACAACAGTTAGAAACAGATTAGTACACCCAAAAGACAAAATATCAGCTGGACAAAAATGTGGAGTCATCTACGAAATCCCATGCAAAATATGCAATAAACATACATAGGAGAAACCGGACGCCAACTCAATACACGGACAATAGAACACAGAAAGGAGTGCGAGAAAGAGGCAAATCGTAAACACACAAGAGCAGCAAAAGAAGAAGCAGAAAGTACAATAAAAAAGTCAGCCGTAACAGAACATTGCTTAAGAGAAAACCATATAATGGACTGGGACAACACACGGATCATAACCACCGAACAACAAAAATACAAAAGATGGATCAAGGAAGCAATAGAGATAAGGAGACGTGGATGTGGGACCATGAACAGGGACGACGGAGTTTACACGCTGGACCACGCATGGGACTGCATCGTCGGAGAGGGGAGAGCGGGCAGTAGAGGGCGACAACGTCCTCTGCTGCCCGCAGATAAACGGAGAAGGAAGTGACGCGCCACCATCAGCGTCAGCCTGAAGAAGCCGGCAGCTGTCGGCGAAACCGTAGCTACAAACAGGTAAACAAAACTGTTTCTGTGTTTAAAAAAGAACGAAAGCATGGATTTACAAAGACACAGCAAGAACACACCTAAGATAAGAACCCCCAGTCCGGACGTCCGGACAGAGAGTGATTTAGTGTCCCTGGATTTAGTGATGTCTATTGGTCTCTCTGTTGCTGGTGTAGAGATACTGAGCCCGGTTTTTTCTGATCACTCGCCCATTTTATGTGATTTTAACTTGCCCTGCGTGCCTGCTGTGGCTTCCTTTCATGTGAGATTCCGTCGTGTTTTAAATGCAGCAAAGATTATTGAGCTTGGTGAGCTCCTATGTGCAGAAGGAAGTGAGCTACACACAATGTCACTTAATGCAGAGGAGCTTACACTCCAATTTGACAGTATTTGTAAAAACATTTTGGATAGAATTGCACCTCTTAGGATTAGAAAGAAGAGGCCTAGGCCAGAACCATGGCTCTCTGATGATGTTTGGGCCTGCAGGCAATCCTGTAGGAGGGCAGAAAGGAAATGGAAGAAAGACAGACTCCAAGTCTCTCGTGAGATATTCAGAGAATCTTTGTTTAGCTGTCAGCAAACTCGTAAGGAAGCAAGGGTGAAGTTCTTTGCTGATATCGTGGAAAAAAATTCTCATGATCCACACACTCTTTTTTCTGTTGTAGATTTGCTACTTGAGTTCTCTGATTCTAGCTCTTTGCCTCCCACAGGTGAAACTTGTAATGACTTTCTTCACTTTTTTGTTGATAAGGTTACATCTATTCGAGCTGCCATTACAAACTCACCATCTGACTCTCTACTCCCAGAGCCGCTCCAGGCTACACTGGAAACATTTGAGACTGTTACATTATCAGACTTGGAAAAACTGGTCGCTCAGCTCAAACCTTCTGGCTCTCCTTGTGATGTGCTGTCCGCTAGAATTTATAAAGAGCTCTTTCCAGTGATAGGCCCTTTGCTGTTGGCAATCATAAATGGCAGTCTTACTTCTGGTATGGTTCCGTCCTCGTTTAAGAAGGCTGTTATTCATCCCATGTTAAAAAGACCGGGGCTGGATGTGACAACCTTAGCTAATTACAGGCCCATCTCAAAACTCCCTTTTCTTTCCAAACTGCTGGAGAAGGTCGTGTATTCACAATTGGTTGCCTTTTTGGACACAATGATTTATGGGAAACCTTTCAGTCAGGGTTCAGGAAAGGTCACAGCACTGAATCTGCTCTTTTAATGGTTTTTAATGACACGTTTTTAGCCTGTGACATGGACAATGATGTTGTCCTGCTATTGCTTGACTTATCTGCAGCTTTCGATACAGTCGACCACGAAGTCCTTCTGGACCGACTACAGCATTGAGTGGGGATAACTGGGCAGGCCCTCCAATGGCTTCGCTCTTATTTTCAAGACAGGACATTTAGTGCAGATGGGTGAGGTAACGTCACCCAGCATGAAACTTCGTTGGGGTGTGCCACAGGGCTCTGTCCTTGGTCCTTTCCTATTTGCAGTGTATTTGCTTCCTCTTGGAGTCCTCCTTTGCCAGCATAATATGAAATTTCATTTCTTTGCTGATGACTGCCAGATCTATCTCCCTCTTCGACGTGGGGAGGATAGATCTGTTTCTCCTTTACTGGATTGCTTGAAGGACATAAAATGTTGGATGGCTTCTAATTTTTTGCACCTAAATGAGAGCAAAACGGAAGTTATAATACTTAGTCCTGGCAGAAGAAATGGCTCTGGTGCTGATATTGACCTTGGCCCATTGACACCCTATGAAAAGAAAATGGTCAGTAATTTGGGGATTAAAATCGACTCATCACTTAATCTTGACACTCATGTAAATACAGTGGTGAGGTCCTGTTTCTTTAACCTGAAAAGACTATCCAGGATCAGGCCTCTGCTGTCCAGAGCTCATCTGGAGTCTGTGTTGCATGCCTTCGTCCTGTCCCGGCTGGACTACTGCAACGCTCTGTATGCTGGTCTGACCCAGTGCACGGTTGCACGGCTCCAGTTTGTGCAGAACTCTGTGGCTAGGTTCCTGACAGGCACTAGATGTCGAGAGCACATTACTCCAGTGCTGTATGCTCTGCACTGGCTCCCGGTAAAATATCGAGCTCATTTTAAAATCTTAACTCTCGTTTATAAGGCCCTCCAGGGCAGTGCCCCCTCGTACATTACTGCGCTTTTGAACAGGTATGCTCCATCTCGGTCTCTTCGCTCAGTCGAGCAGGAACTTCTGGTGGTCCCCCGGTCGAAATTTCGATCGAGGGGTTGTCGTGCTTTTTCTATTTTGGCTCCAACTCTGTGGAACGAATTGCCACTGAGCATTAGGCAGGCACCATCCCTTCAAGACTTTAAGTCTCGTTTAAAGACTCATTTTTATCTGATTGCGTTTCAGCGCTAGGGTCACTTGAATTGCCCTGACATTATGGTTTTAACTATTCTTCTTTTTAACCCAGATGCTTGATTTTATTTTGTCTGATATTTGTTTTTTTATCGATTAGTCTTATTCCGATATCTCTTATCTGTAATAGTGTTTGCTTGATATTTTATGATTTTATGTTTTTATCCTGCTTTTATGCCCATGTACTGGGAATGTTTTTCTTTTAATGATGTTGTTCAGCACCTTGGGCTTCGGATAATGTTGTAGAAGGTGCTAGACAAATAAAATTTGATTGATTGATTGAAAAGTGGACATGTCCAGGGAAAACGGGACGTACGGTCACCATAGTTTAATATAAAGCGGGAGATTACAGATAGGCCTACAGTATTTTGCTCGTGCCCTTGCTGCCCTGGGCCCTTTAGAGATCGTGGGCCCTGGGCAATTGCCCAGTTGCCCATATGGTTAATCCGGCCTTGGAGACAGGTGTTAATTACAATCTGCCAGAATGACTCACCACCTTCAAATTTCTCCAACATCATTAAAAATGATCAAATACAAAACATATCTTGCTATTGACAGCGTGCGCAGGTCAGAGTGCTGAAGCTCGGAGCGCATCATTATTATGAAGCTAGGGCACATGCGGAGGACACACACAAGCAAAATATACTTATTTTCAATTACATTTATTGGGCCTACTTACGTTTTCTTAGGCCCACCCACAAATGAGTTTCTGGCTACGCTAATGGTGACATATGACAGACTTCTCTGAGCTCCGCAGCATTACACTTTTCACCTCGCGCACCCCCTAGCGGCAGCTCGCGCACCCCCAGGGGTGCGCGCACCACACATACCCCGGCTTTCCACAGGAGCCTCCAGCAGCACGTTACTGCAGCAGCACGTCATAGCTGCTGATAGGAACCGCTGTGGTCAACAGAACCTTTTCCACTGGAGCCGTCGGCAGCCGTCAGCAGCGCGAGTCGGCCGCGTCTCAGGAGCAGCAAGTCGCGGCCTTTACGCGCCGGTTCTATTTTCTACGCGCGACGCCTCTGAAACGGGTCAAGTTAGACATTTTTGGGGAAGGAAAGACAGGAAATTGGACACGGAAACGGAGCGAAGCTACCGAGATTTTCAGAATAAAGAACGTACTGCTTTCCGGTTGCTTTACTTTTAAAAAACGTTACTAACTGTGCGTCCCCGTGAGAAGTTATCACATAGCTAGCGGTCTCCTTTGTTTTTCAGGTCCGTATTGGCGATTATAAAACGGACAGAACATAAAACACAAACCATGTTGTAGTTTTCTCCTGCTTGTTGTTGTGTTTACTGACGAAGTCACTCGTGTGACTTCGTGCTCTGTCGGTGACAGCTGCTCCCCTGCTGCTTCGCGTCTCGTGGGAAGGGCCAAGCAGCAGCTTACGGGAGCAAGACGTGCTGCTGCAGTAACGTGCTGCTGACGGCTCCCATGGAAACCCGGGGTTAGGGAATCCCTGCGAGTGATCGGCAAACCTCTCACACCAGTGGTGTTGTGCTGTAAAACACACTGAGTGGAGGATGCAGGTATATGTGGAAGTGAGGTGGTCTGGCGAGACAGACAGCCGCATGGTCCTATTGTTGGTTTCAGAGTGAGCCATGTTATTGGCTGAGGTCAAGTGTGTGTGTCTCATGCTCATCATCATCATCATCATGATCATTTAGCACCTTCCACTACCTTCATAGAAGCCCATGGTCATGCTTACTGTGTGAGAGTTGGCAGCCCTGTTCCGTTGTAGTGTTAGCAGGGGTGCGCTACGATTTGGTAAAAGTGAGTGATACATAGCTATTGCAGAACCCGATAAAACGGATTAGAAAAATCACCAGTCACAATCGGATATATCTGGGCAGGAATGTATTGAAAACATGACTTGTCTGTCAGCGTTCCAAGGATATTGCTGTGTGGGCTTCAGCTACTTCCAGAAGGAGAGAGGGTGCAAGGGCAGGAGTGTTGGCTGTTCAAGTTTCAAAATCCTCTTCTTTCCTTGATGATGTCATGCTACACACCCAAGCTTTAATTAAATCTGGTGTTGGCCCCAAAATACTAAAGTACTTACGATTTGTCATTGATGACGGTGTTGATCGCATCTCTGAGGTCTTCAGATGTCATGAAGTTCAGCTTCAACACAACTGCAGCTCCTTTGGCTTTCATGTGCACCATGTTGTCTGGCTGCTCAGCAAAAATAGGGATTCCCACCATGGGAACGCCGTGATAGATGGCCTCATAAATCCCGTTTGCACCACCATGAGTGATAAAAGCTCTGGCTTTAGGGTGACCTGAGAGCAAATGTACATGATCATTTGTAGCTTCCAGGTAGCTGCTCTGGAATAAAAGTGCTTCAAAATTTAGGGATGACTCTTTTCTACTTCAGGAGGCAGCCAACAAATCCTGAGTGTTTCTTTGTTGAAGCTCCAGCCTGATTTGAAACCGTACGCAAACGCTCAGAACTTTTTTGGTCCTTTTGCATTTATCCTTCCACCCAGCGCATTTATCTTTACTCACCCAGCAGGTCGTTTTGTGGGATCCAGTCATAGAGTTTAGTGTTGGAACCTAAAGTGTCAGGTTTGGTCCCACTGTATCTCCACAGGACCTGCGACCCAAACCAACATTAAAGAAGCATTTATGGAACTGATGGTTACATTTAGATCATGAAAAAAAACAAATGCTTGTGATGTTCCATTGGTGGCAAACTACATCAGATTCTATGTCAAACATTTTATGAAACTCACATCCAGAGGTGTGTACTCGAGTCGCCTGACTTGGACTCGAGTCATTATTTTAATGACTTCTAACTTGACTTGATAAAATCTATAAAGACTTATGACTGGACTCAGACTTGAATGCCAATGACTTGCAACATGAAACGACTTGCATCTGTTGACTTGATGATGACTTGAGCATATTTGATATTTTAACACAGAAGCAGCACGACATGGACATAAATCATGAATGATTCTTCGTTCTGGGTTTGACTAACTGCTAAATGCAGCAGCAATTTGTTTATAATCCGTTTCAGTTGCTCTTTCTGCTTGTTTGAGCAAATAAATGAAGCTTTAATTCTGGAATTTATTTATTATCATCGTCATTAAATTGAAGTTAGACCGATGACTTGAAAATTCAAAGTTAAGGACTTGGACTTCCAGATCATTGACTTTGGACTCGACTTGGACTTGGTTGTCTTTGACTTGGACTTCACTCGTGACTTGACTGGAAAGACTTGTGACTTTATTTGGGACTTGCAAAGCAGTGACTTGGTCAAACCTCTACTCACATCTGAAGGTCAGCAAAGATTTGTCTAAGTTTCTGCTTAGTTCTTTATTCATTTTGAGTTCATGGGGTTAATATTTTGTAGATTTTCCTGACCTTTTGTGGAATCTGAGCGAGGGCTGAAGCGATCATGTTTGCCTTCTCTATAGTGAGATTTTTCACCATAGATCCCAAAGAGAATATCACGATACCATCATCTCCAGAGCTCTGGACAAAGTCTTCAATTTCCTGCAGGAAGAGGAAGATTTTAAAAAATCTTTAAACCAGACAGTACATTTTTCTTCTAATTTCAAAATCTCTGTTTATGTGATGAATTATCTGAGGATGTAATTTGTGCATGGAAAAAGTTACACCTTTGGTAGTGGTTTAGCAGGTCTGCAGTGGATCCCACCTACAAATTTAAAGTTGGGAAGGAACGGATGAGGAAAGTCAAAATCCCAGTAGGTTCTCATCAACCAGACATCTACTCTACCCATCAACTCACAGGCACTGGTGGGTGTTCCTGTAAACAAAAACACATCAGAACTTACAGGTTAAACAAAGAAACTAGAATATGGTGCAACAGTTCATTTAATCCCATAATTCAATGTAAAGGGTGAAACTAAATGAAAGACTTATTACACGCAAAGCCAGATATTTGAAGCCTTTACTTGTTATAATTGCGATAATTATGTCTTAACTTCAAATTCAAAATCTCTGTTAAAATATTGCAAAAAGGTTCAATATTCTAGGCTGAAAGTGTCACTCTAATCAACTAATTAATCCAAAACCTGCAGAGTTCCTGAGCCTTTATATGGTCTCACGGTTTAAGCTGAATTACTGAAATAAATGGACTTTTGCTTATTTGACCTGTATGTGACCTAAATGCTTAAACTAACCAGAAAACAAATATGTATATATGTGTGAATTCCACAAATTGTTTAGCTTGTCAGGAATTCTTACCTTTAACTTCAGAATAATGCTTATCCAACTCTTTCCACAGATTTCGTTCCAGCATGATGTCCTGCAACGGGTAGAACAGGAAGTTCCACACTCTCTCTAGGAAGTCCATCTTATCGGTTAGTTTGGTCATGGGAGCAGGAACAAACGAAGGTGGAGCAGGTAGCTGACCACACACTCGTTCCCAGTTATGAGCCAAGGAAAATCGCAAGGAAAACACAAGAGGAATCCCCAAAATGTCTGCCGTTAGTTCACTTCCAGGGTAGATGGGATCAGCCAGGAGTAAGTCGTAGCCGTCCTCCTTCAGCTTCTTCATGATGGGTTCTGATTTCACCAAACCGTCCAAAAACTTCATGGAAGACTGCATGTTGCTCTGGATTAATTCCATAAACCTGTTGTACACCTGAAGGTAGCTCATGTAATCCACCTCATAAATGGCAAAGTGAAGGAAGTCATTAAGAAACTTCTCCACGACTTCCATCGAGACAGAGACGTTAAAAGGCTGATAGTGAAAGCGGGAGGGTTCGCTGCTGTTCATGAACATGGATGTGCTCGGGACCAGCACGGTCACCTGGTGTCCTCTGTCCACCAGCGTCTCCAGCAGCAGCTTCATGTTAATCCAGTGGCTGGCCTCGGTGTACCAAACCAAAATCTTCCCTCCATCTACTCCAGATGTTACAGAAAGTAGCAGCAGGATGCAGGCAGAGACGCGCAGCTCCATGGTGGATGTTTGCTGTGAATTCACCTGTTTTTTTATTACATGCACTGTAGAGATACTCATTAACTAAATGAACTTTGCCTCATTTCTCTTTATACTGAGTGACCCCAGATAACAGTTCAGGTTAGGAGATGAAAGGCAATGTTGGCCTAAGAGGTCTGGGGAGTTTTTCTCCCACTGAGGGAAGATCTAGATTTACCATTAATCTGATGTGCATGGTTTTGGTTTTGTGGGAAGAGTACCTGGAGAAAATCCACACATGCATGAGAGAACTTTCTAACTCTGGGATTAGACCCAATGATCTCATTCTGAGGCACTAGTGCTACCAACTAAAACCACCATGCAACCCATGTCCAAAACCAGCATAAACTTAACTGTATTAGCTGATGGGTGCAAAAGTAATATGAAATGTAAAAAATAAACATTGAAACATGATTTGTTAGGAGTTTAAAATCATTATAGTACAGTTTTAACTCTTAGAACATAAAAAACAAACAAAATGTCATTTATGAAAATTTAAAAACAAAAATATGATGACGGATTTTTTTAGCTGTCAAGGCGAAAGTCAAATACGGAACGGACCTGTTTGTGTGAACATGCTTTCTGCAAAATGAAAGACCGGCATGATTTCAATCGAACCACAAGATGGTGACAAAAGCTGGTACCGTGTTACAATCTGATCAGACTCTTCAATAAATCTGAGCTGAGTTTGTTATTCAGCCTTCCTCTTGGTCTTCCTTCTGCAGCAGCACCTCCGGAAACAGAACCTGCAGGTCTTGACGAGGAGGAGCAGGAGCAGCAGAACCACAGAGAGCAGGAAGCTCAGGACATCCAGGCTGTGATACTGGTACCAGGTGAGCTCGTGGGCCTGGACCCTCAGGTGCTTTGCTCCTTTGTGCCTCATGGTGAACTCGATCCAGAAAACCGCCTCGTCCAGAGGACTCATGGGTCTGTCGTGGTGGATTCTGGACAGTCTCATAGCACTTTCTTTGTAGCTGAGAACAAATTAAACCGGAGTTATACACCACACAGCACACAGTTAGACTTAGTCTTTTTTTAAACACTACTTTATTTAAAATCTCTTTTATACAACTATTTCTCAGCAGAATTTTTTTTACATTGTTTTAACTGTTTAATAATCCATAAAAAGTGCTTTTTTGGGGAAGAATTCACCTGTGCACAACGTGATAAACATAAAATCAAAGATTTTACTAAATGTTTGTATTTAAAAAAATTACTATAATTATTTTAATCTATATTTGGATCCAGACTTTTTAGCCTAATTATCTATGCAGCACTTTGGTCACATGCTGTTTGTAAATGCATTGTATAAATAAATCAGTATGGTAATCAGGACTAACATTAAGAGGTGGAGTCTTTCATAATGGCTAAACATTTCTTTATATAAAAAATTTAATTAAACATTGATTTGAAGGGTTTTCTGTTTTGGGGGAAAAACAACTGAAAAAAATCAGATTTATGTAAATGTGACAATGGACAAAGTACATAACAGTGCTGTTTGTAGTGAGTAAGGGACATTCTTAATGTATTTAATAACATTTTGCTTTGGCTGGGAACTCACTAACCTTATAATAAATTGACCTATAAACGTAAAAGATTTAGGACTTAAAGAGCAAGTCATCCCCAAATCAATTATTTTTTTTCCTGATAAACTATATAAATGTGTGTCTAATCGTGCTGCAGACACGTGTAGTCAACAGTTTTGCACTTTAGTGCATTTTAGTTAAAATTTAAATTTTCTGCCTGAAACTGTCAGTGTTGTGCCGTAGTCAGGTAAAAACTCTTCACTGCATTTGAATTTAAATCTGCCACCGCTATTGGCTAAGAGGTATGCTATGATGTAAACTGGTATATTATGATGTCACAATGTCGTGAGTGTGTGTATTTGTTAATGGCTCCACCCTCTCGGTCTGCTAGGCAACAGCATTTGTTGCATTTTTCAAACATGAAGAGGGAGTGAAGTACGCTTCTTGTAAGGGGTGACTTGCTCTTTAAGCTTTTTTCCCCAAAACAAACAAACAAACAAACAAACAAACAAACAACTTTCAAAGATCCATCTATCCATTTTCATCCACTTATCCGGAGCCGGGTCGCGGGGGCAGTAGCCTCAGGCGAGAGGCCCAGACTTCCCTCTCCCCAGCCACTTGGGCCAGCTCCTCCGGGGGAATCCCAAGGCATTCCCTGGCCAGGTGAGAGACATAGTCCCTCCACCGTGTCCTGGGTCTACCTGTAGGTCTCCTCCCGGTTGGATGTGTCCAGAAAACCTCACCAGGGAGGCGTCCAGGAGGCATCCTGACCAGATGCCTGAGTCACCTCACCTGGCTTCTCTCCATGTGGAGGAGCAGCGGGTCTAATCCAAGCCCCTCCTGGATGACTGAGCTTCTCACCTAGCCTGGCAAGCCAGACTAAATAAATGTATTATTTAGTCTGGCAACGCTCCATTGATGGCTCTCGGTTGTGGGGCGGGTTCTACCGTTGTCTTTCAAATGATCTCCGCATGCTACTGGACAATGAATGTGACATACTCTTGTTTCACTCGGTTGCATCATCCCACCCACCAGGCATTTAGAGTGCCCTGATTGGCCCACAAAGCGGATAAAGCTCTGTGATTTGTTCACTAAGCAAATAGAGCACTATGATTGGCCCACCATTATGGACCAATCACAGCTCTTTATGTTTGAAACCCCTCTAGAGAGCTGTGATTGGCTAGCCAGAGTCCTGGTAGGAGCTGCGGAGGTTCCAATGGAGTGTGCCTAGACCAAACTTTGCAAAGCGAGAATTTGGTCTAGTTCACTAGGCTACTTCTCACCCTATCTCTAAGGGAGAACCCAGCCACTCCGGAGAAAACTCATTTCAGCCGCTTGTATCCGCGATCTCGTTCTTTCGGTCACTACCCAAAGCTCATGACCATAGGTGAGGGTAGGAACGTAGATCGACCGGTAAATCGAGAGCTTCGCCTTCTGACTCAGCTCTCTCTTCACCACGACAGACCGGTACAACGCCCGCATCACTGCAGATGCAGCACCAATCCGCCTATCGATGTCACGCTCCAGTTTTCCCTCACTCGTGAACACGACCCCGAGATACTTAAACTCCTCCACTTGGGGCAGGACCTCATCCCTGACCCGGAGAAGGTGTTCTACCCTTTTCCGACTCAAGACCATGATCTCAGATTTAAAGGAGCTGATTCTCATCCCAGCTGTTTCACACTCGGCTGCGAACCGCTCCAGCGAAAGCTGAAGATCACGTTCTGATGAAGCCAACAGGTGATGTTGGACCTCTCAGCTGCATTTGACAAGGTTGACCATGACATTTTATTGTCCCATCCTGAGAATTTGGTCGGCATTAAGGGATCTGCGCTTGACTGGTTCTGCTCCTACTTTGACAACAGGTCTATTAGAGTTAGAATGGACGACTTTTCATCTCCCTCTGCTGCTCTTCCTTGGGGCGTGCCACAGGGGTCTATTCTCGGCACCCTTTTATTTAGCATTAATATTCTTCCACTTGGATCAATCTTCAGGAAGTTCAACATTAACTTTCATCTTTATGCGGACGACTGCCAGATTTATGTTCCATTGAAGACTTTTACCTCCATCCAGCTGCTCTTTGATTGCCTGAGTGAGGTTAAAGACTGGCTGTCAGCAAATTTTCTGCTGCTGAATGATTTTAAGACCGAGTTTATTGTTTTTACTCCTAATGGCTCGTCTTCCTCCGCTCCTGATTTTTCTGCTCTTCCTTTTAAAATTAGTCAAACAATTGTTAATCTTGGAATTAAAATGGATGTGGCTCTAAAAATGGACCCTCATGTTAATCACATGGTTAAATCATGTTTTTATCAGCTGAGACGTCTTTCCAAACTAAAACCCATTCTGAATTGGCGACACCTCAAGACAACCATTCTTGCCTCACGGTTGGATTACTCCAAAGCAATTCTGTTTGGCATTTCAAAAGCCGCATTATCTCGCCTTCAGCTGATGCAAAATGCGACAGCAAGATTTCTGACCAATACTGGCCGTCGGCAGCACATCACTCCAATTTTAGAAAGACTTCACTGGCTTCCTGTGCACTATCGTATACGTTTTAAAATGTTATTGTTTGTTTTTAAAGCGCTGAATGGCTCAGCACCACCCTACATATCCAAGTTACTCACTCCTTATGTGCCGGGCAGGACTCTCCGTTCAGGTGACCTACACCTACTACAGATTCCCCGTCAACGCTGCAAAACCCGTGGTGAACGAGCTTTTTCTGTCTGCGCTCCGAAACTCTGGAATGATCTCCCGCTGAATATCAGACTCTCCTCCTCCATTGGGGTTTTTAAGTCTCATTTAAAGACTTACTTTAATTCCCTTGCTTTTACTGCCTAGTTATTTTATCGATGGTTTATTTATACTGTTCTTTTACCGATTTTATTGACTTCTCTTGGTTGGTTCTTTGTGTTATGCTCTAGCTGTTCTACTCTTTTATATTATTCTTTTAACCTTATATGTTTTTACCCCTGTACAGCACTTTGGTCAGCTCACATGCTGTTTTTAAATGTGCTTTATCAAATAAATGGAATGGAAGCCAACAGCGGCCTAAGGTATCCTGGTGCCAAGAGCACATATGGACACATTTATGTCTGAGCATGGTGTTCATTATGGACAATCCATGACTGGCACAGAAGTCCAATAACAAAACACCACTCGCATTCAGATCATGGGGGCCGTTCCTCCCAACCACACCTCTCTAGGTCTCACTGTCGTTGCCCACGTGAGCGTTAAAGTCCCCCAGCAGAACGAGGGAGTCACCGGAAGGAGCGCTTTCCAGCACCTCCTCCAAGGTCTCCAAAAAGGATGGGTAGTCTGAACTGTAGTTTGGTGCATAAGCACAGACCACAGTCAGAACCCGTCCCCCCACACGTAGGCAGAGGGAAGCTACCCTCTCATTCACTGGGGTAAACCCCAACGTACAGGCACCAAGATGGGGGGGCAACTAGTATGCCCACCCCTGCTCGGCGCCTCTCAGCGGGAGCAACTCCAGAGTGGTAGAAAGTCCAACCCCTCTCAAGGAAACTGGTTCCAGAGCCAGATCCATGCGTTGAGGTGAGTCCGACTATATCTAGTCAGATCCTCTCAACCTCACACACCAACTCAGGCTCCTCCCCCACCAGAGAGGTGACATTCCATGTTTCAAGAGCCAGCTTCTGTAGCCAAGGATCAGACCACCAAGGTCCCCGCCCTCGACTACCACCCGTCACGCACTGCACCCGCCCCCTTTGGCCCCTCTCACAAGTGGTGAGCCCATGGGAAGGGGGACCCACGTTTCCTCTTCAGGCTGTACCTGGCCGGGCTCCATGGGTGAAAGCCCGGCCACCAGGCGCTCGCCAACGTGCCCCCCCTCCAGGCCTGGCTCCAGAGGGGGGCCCCGGTGATCCAAGTCTGGGCGAGGGAACACGGTTTCCATTTATATAATTCATCATGAGAGGTCTTTGGGCTGCTCTTTGTCTGATCCCTCACCTAGGACCTGTTTGTCATGGGTGACCCTACCAGAGGCAGAAAGCCTCAGACAACTTGGCTCCTAGAATCATTGAGACACTCAAACCCCTCCACCACGGCAAGGTGGCAGCCCAGGGAGAGACTTTCAAAGATTTTGAACTTTATTCCAAACCTGTTGTAAAAACTCACGATTTCTCATTGATGACGGTGTTGATCGCATCTCTGAGGTCCTCAGATGTCATAAAGTTCAAATCAGCTATGACTGCTGCTCCTTTGGCCTTCATGTGCACCATGTTGTCTGGTTGGTCTGCAAACGTTGGGATTCCCACCATGGGAACGCCGTGGTAGATGGCCTCATAAACCCCGTTTGCACCACCATGAGTGATAAAAGCTCTGGCTTTAGGGTGACCTGATAATAGCAACAAAGGTTAATATTTGTCCTCATGTGGCCTAAAAACCATAAGAAAATCTAAATAAAAACAAAACTGCATTTATGTTTGAGATTTCAGCTTTCTTCACACTTCAAAAATGCATATTTTGTATTTATTGTTATTAAAATGATCAATTCCTTACTCACCCAGCAGGTCGTTCTGTGGAATCCAGTCATAAAGTTTGGTGTTGGAACCTAAAGTGTTGGGCGTTTTTCCACTGTATCTCCACAGGACCTACAAACAGTGCAAACGTTTTCTTTTGGTCAACAACTAAAAGCTGGTGTAATGGTCTACAATCACTTTGTGTTAGAAGTGCAAAGATTTTTCACTGGGATCTGATTTTCACTTTTATACTCAGTTTGGGGTCATAATTTTAGTCTGAAAATCACAAAAATCCATCACTAATCGAAACACATTTGGGTCATAATTCATTAATGCAAATTTATTAAAGTTTTAATTATCTATCACCTTTTGTGGGACCTGAGCGAGGGCAGAGGCTATCATGTTTGCCTTGTCTGAGGTCAGATTCTTCACCATAGTTCCCAGAGAAAAAACCACGATGCCGTCATCTCCAGAGCTTTCCACAAACTTTTCCATGTGCTGCAGGAAGAAGACCTTTTTAATATTCCATAAACCA
Source organism: Nothobranchius furzeri (assembly GCF_043380555.1). Lineage (NCBI taxonomy): Eukaryota > Metazoa > Chordata > Actinopteri > Cyprinodontiformes > Nothobranchiidae > Nothobranchius > Nothobranchius furzeri. Next base: position 32,516,264 of record NC_091750.1, on the reverse strand, counting down.
ACTGGTATTTTTTTGTTTCAGACTCATATTGTTTTCATTTGGATTTATTGACTGTCTATTTAAGGAGCAATAACTGGAAAAGCCCTACCTTTGGTAATGGTTTAGAAGGTTTGCAGTGGATCCCACCAACAAATTTAAAGTTAGGAAGGAACGGACGAGGGAAGTCAAAATCCCAGTAGGTTCTCATCAACCAGATGTCGGCATTACCCATCATCTTACAGGCACTGGTGGGTGTTCCTGAGACGCAACATAAGTATATAAGAAAACATTTATGTTCAAAGTGTCAAAACCAGCAAATTAACCATGAATAACATGAAAATATAACAGAATATAATCCTCAGTGGGGAAATGGTGTCGTAGCAGCAATTACATTCATTATAACAGCAAAGAGGATAAAGTTAACAAAAGAAAATACGACAGAAATGCTTAAAAGACTGAAAATACTCAAAGATTAAAAAGAAATAAAGAATAAAAACAAAGATAATCCCCATTGAGCTTCTCACCTCTGACTTCAGAATAATATTTATCCCCCTCTTTCCACATATATTGTTCCAGCACAATATCCTGCAGGGCATAGAACAGGAAGTTCCACACTCTCTCTGAGAAGTTCATCTTATCTGTCAGTTTGCTCATTGCACCTGGAACGTAAGAAGGTGGTGCAGGTAGCTGACCACACAGTCTCTCCCAGTTGTTGGCTAAGGAAAATCGCAAAGAAAAGACTAGAGGGATGCCCAAAAGGTCTGCAGTTAAATCGCTTCCAGGATAGACGGGATCAGCCAGGAGAACGTCATAGTTTCCGTCCTTCAGCTTCTTCATGATGGGCTCTGATTTCACCACGCCGTCCAAAAACTTTAATGAAACCTTCATGTTGATTTTAAGTAGTTCCATAAATCTGGCATAAATCTGAAAGTAGCTCATGTGGTCCATCTCATAAATGGAGAACTGAAGGAAATCTTGCATAAATTTTTCAATGAATTCCTTTGAGACAGAGACGTTAAAAGGTAGATAGCCGTAGCCGGCGGGTTCGCTGCTGTTCATGAACATGGATGAGCTGGGGACCAGGACGGTCACCTGGTGTCCTCTGTCCACCAGCGTCTCCAGCAGCAGCTTCATGTTAATCCAGTGGCTGACCTCAGAGGGCCAAACTAAAATCTTCCCTCCATCTACTCCAGATGTGGCACAAAGTAGCAGGAGGATGCAGGCAGAGACGCGCAGCTCCATGGTGGACGTCAGTCTGCAGGAAATCCAGCTGTGAACATTTTATTTCCTGCACCTCATAGATACTCATTAACTAAACGCACTCTGACTCGTTTCTCTTTGTACTGAGTGACCCAAGATAACAGTTCAGTTTTTTATGAGACAAAGGTTTAAGCCAAGATAGCTCGTCTTATTTTCTCAATATAATTCATTCCAATTGACATGTTGTTGGTTTTTATCACCAAGTTACTTTAATATTTATTAAATGTGGATAAACCTGAAATGGCTTGGTGCCTAATTAAACTGAATTTGACTCTGAGATGCCAAAAGTTGTCCTGAAAAATTCTCACAACAATTAATATCTTAAATGTATATCCATATTAATTTTTGTACCAGTGTTATAAAAGATAATTCATTACTACATCCTGACTATTGCATTAGCTCTAATTTACACAGCAGCAAATATTTGTTGTGAAATGTTTGACCAAACTGAAAAGCCCTGGAGGTAAAAGTAAAATGCTATCAGAGTTCAGTTTTTATGATGTGAGGTTGTGGTTAAAGAATCAGGTCAGAAGGGTTTATTAAACATCAGGTGATGCACGACCAGACCTTCAGGAATCACTGTTTACTTTCCTGATCGTGTGTAAACATGAATTCAGAACAGTTTGATTTGTTGATGGAGTCGGGAGGCTTTTGAAGGCTGTTTTGTTTTTAACCTCCAGAAATGCAGATGAGTTAGGCTTGATGGGTTAAAACAATCTGTTATTTATGGTTCTGTCTAAAACACTCAGCTCATCATTTTTAGGGTTTGGGAGCACTGGTGTCTATCTCTACAAGTCAACGGGTGAGAGGCGAGGGCATCCTGGTCTGGTTGCCAGTCCATCACGGGGACACACTCGCCCACACCGATTGGGACAGTTTAGAGTAGGAAAGAGCTGGAGTACCAGTAGGGTGCTCTAGCGGCAGCAGTAGCTCAGGAGGTAGAGGGGCTGAACATAGAATGCTGCTGTTGTGTCCTTGGGCAAGACACTTAACCTGCCTTGCCTGCTGGTGGAGGTCGGAGGGACCGGTGGCTCCAGCGTTCGGCAGGCCTCTGTCAGTACACCGGCAGCTGTGGCTACATGATAGCTCATCACCACCAGCATGTGAATGGGTGAATGACTGATTGTGTTGTGAAGCACCTTTGGGGGGTTCCAGGACTCTAGAAGGCGCTATATCAAATACAGACCATTCACCATGTACCACAAGTGCAGAAATTAGGCAATACATTTTTAAACAATCTGTATTATAGATTTGCCATTAAAATTAATTAAATAATTATTAGTAACATGTTTCCTGCACGCGTTGTGTAAATTGCAGAGCAGCAGAGTGGTTCTGCTAAATAAAACAAATGAGTGCAACAAGAACAAACGTATAAATGTGTGTTTCAGTAACTAACTCTTTCTTTTCTCTAAAGCACTTTTAGCAGTTTTCTCTCAGAGACCAAACATAAACACAGCTTAAAGCAAAAACGAGCGAAGTGCAACAAATGTCAGAGAACAGTAATAAAATTAGTGTTACAAACATAAAGACGGGGTCATTGATTATGAAAAAAGCTAAATGTTTTTGTAAAGGTGATGGACAAACGGTTTCTCATGACTTCAACATCCTTCCTGCAAAAACAACAGCCTGCACGTTCTGAATCAAACCACAAGATGGTGACAAACGCTGCTTTCATGCATGATCAGAGTTCTATTTCCTTCTTTCTTTAGTAAACCTGAGCTGAGTTTGTTATTCAGCCTTCCTCTTGGTCTTCCTTCTGCAGCAGCACCTCCGGAAACAGAACCTGCAGGTCTTGACGAGGAGGAGCAGGAGCAGCAGAACCACAGAGAGGAGGAAGCTCAGGACATCCAGGCTGTGATACTGGTACCAGGTGAGCTCGTGGGCCTGGGCTCTCAGGCAGGGCCGGCTCTGGGTAATTTGGTGCCCAAGGCGAGAGTGCCCATTTGCGCCCCCCCCCCCCCCCCCCCGCCTCTCACCCAAACACAAGTCCACACATTGGAAAAAGCAACTCCACAGTTATTCCTTAGTTACTAATTTTTTATTTTAAATATTCACACAGCAACTCTTTAAAGTCAACAGCCTGAAGAATAAATGTAAGCTTGAAAGATACGTAACCTGAGAATATTACAATAACCGACAACTCAAAATGTTGTGCAAATGTCATTTGGGGGATGCAAAATCAAAAGCAGCATTAAACTGTACAATCAAAAGCAAAACTCAAATATCAGTGTCATCATAAAGAAAGTTCTACTTTCCATTTTGTTCAACTGCTGTGGCCAGTCAGCAGGATCCATGGGGCCAGCAGCTCCTACATGTTCACAGACATCTGTTGAAGCTGATGATGATGTCTCTTCAGGCTGTTGGATTGGAGCACTGAGTCTGCTGGTGTTGGGTTCTTCTTCTGTGAGAAAATACACACACACACACACACACACACACACACACACACACACACACACACACACACACACAGCAACTTAACCCTCTGATGCATGAATTAAGAACAGTGCCACTTTCACATTCGAAAACAGGTGGAAGTGAGTGCATCCATGGGGAATATTTGAAAAAACTTATGTCTCACTCTCAGGTGCTCTTCAGCATCAAATAAATCGTAGAACATGAGGAAGAAGAACCGGTGATCTGAGGCACTCTGAGGATTTCATTTATTAAACAAGGAAACACCGACACATTTCTGTACGACCTTCTTCAGGGCATAAACCTTTCTGCCCTGAAGATGACTCACTAATGTCACAAAAACTAACGTCCATCTTTTTTTTACTAATTTACATTCTAACTGAAAATAACATCTTAAGGAGACAATTTCAGATGTGTATGTTCTCATTATTTAAAATTCTCAATGCTAAATCAATGCTGCACTGATTGTGCCAAAAACAAGTGTCTGGTGTGGATTTAAATAAATTAATTTTGCATATCATATGTGATAAGCTGTTTAATTTGAAAAAGTCCGTTTCTACTGCTGATTACAAATAGCCTAACAAGTTACTTACTCACCTGGTTCTAGATGCTGAGACTGTAGCTCAGTAAATGTGCTGCTGCTGCGTGATGCGTATCACTGTGGGGTTGTATACTGTTGATCTAAAGTGGAATGACCCAGTGGAAACCGCAATTTTCCATTTTACAGCATTTTGAAATGTTTTATTTAATTTTTAAATTTTTTTGAATTGCCCATATCCGACCAAACTTTCAGTGATTTCAAAATGCTCTAAAATGGAAAATTACTGTTTCCACTGGGTCATTCCACTTTAGATCAACAGTATACAACCCCACAGGGAAACCCTATCAATATCAAGTCATTCTGATGGTGCTTTCCAAAATAAAGGCCTTTTTAAATTGCCCATATCCGACCAAACTTTCAGTGACTTCAAAATTGCTATAAAATGGAAAATTGCTGTTTCCACTGGGTCATTCCACTTTAGATCAACAGTATACAACCCCACAGTGATACCATATCAATATCAAGTCATTCTGATGGTGCTTTCCAAAATAAAGGCCTTTTTAAATGGTCCACATTTGACCTACCTTTAACAATTTCAAATGTCGTATATGGGCAATTTAAAAAGGCCTTTATTTTGGAAAGCACCATCAGAATGACTTGATATTGATAGGGTATCACTGTGGGGTTGTATCCAATATCCATAATAAGTCCAATATCAACTCATTCTGATGTTGCTTTCCAAAATAAAGGCCTTTTTAAATTGTCCACAATTTACCTAATTTTAAGTGATTTCAAAATGCTATAACAGCGATTTCAAAATGCTCTAAAATGGAAAATTGCTGTTTCCACAGGTTAATTCCACCTTAGATCTACAGTATACAACCCCACAGTGATACCATATCAATATCACCTCATTCTGATGTTGCTTTCCAAAATAAAGGCCTTTTTAAATTGTCCACAATTGACCTAATTTTCAGTGATTTCAAAATGCTCTAAAATGGAAAAGTGCTATTTCCACAGGGTAATTCCAATTTAGATCTGCAGTACACAACCCCACAGTGATACCATATCAATATCAAGTCATTCTGATGTTGCTTTCCAAAATAAAGGCATTTTTCCACAACTGACCTAATTTTCAGTGATTTCAAAATGCTCTAAAATGGAAAATTGCTGTTTCCACAGGGTATTTCCACCTTAGATCTACAGTATACAACCCCACAGTGATACCATATAAATATCAAGTCATTCTGATGTTGCTTTCCAAAATAAACGCCTTTTTAAATTGTCCACAATTGACCTAATTTTCAGTGATTTCAAAATGCTATAACAGCGATTTCAAAATGCTCTAAAATGGAAACTTGCTGTTTCCACAGGTTAATTCCACTTTAGATCTACAGTATACAACCCCACAGTGATACCATATCAATATCAAGTCATTCTGATGTTGCTTTCCAAAATAAAGGCCTTTTTAAATTGTCCACAATTGACCTAATTTTCAGTTATTTCAAAATGCTATAACAGAGAATTCAAAATGCTCTAAAATGGAAAATTGCTGTTTCCACAGGTTAATTCCACTTTAGATCTACAGTATACAACCCCACAGTGATACCATATTAATATCAAGTCATTCTGATGTTGCTTTCCAAAATAAAGGCCTTTTTAAATTGTCCACAATTGACCTAATTTTCAGTGATTTCAAAATGCTCTAAAATGGAAAAGTGCTATTTCCACAGGGTAATTCCAATTTAGCTCTGCAGTACACAACCCCACAGTGATACCATATAAATATCAAGTAAATCTGATGTTGCTTTCCAAAATAAAGGCATTTTTAAATTGTCCACAACTGACCTAATTTTCAGTGATTTCAAAATGCTATAACAGTGATTTCAAAATGCTCTAAAATGGAAAATTGCTGTTTCCACAGGGTAATTCCACTTTAGATCTACAGTATACAACCACACAGTGATACCATATAAATATCAAGTCATTCTGATGTTGCCTTCCAAAATAAAGGCCTTTTTAAATTGTCCACAATTCACCTAATTTTCAGTGATTTCAAAATGCTCTAAAATGGAAAAGTGCTATTTCCACAGGGTAATTCCAATTTAGATCTGCAGTACACAACCCCGCAGTGATACCATATCAATATCAAGTCATTCTGATGTTGCTTTCCAAAATAAAGGCATTTTTAAAATGTCCACAACTGACCTAATTTTCAGTGATTTCAAAATGCTATAACAGTGATTTCAGAATGCTCTAAAATGGAAAATTGCTGTTTCCACAGGGTATTTCCACCTTAGATCTACAGTATACAACCCCACAGTGATACCATATCAATATCAAGTCATTCTGATGTTGCTTTCCAAAATAAACGCCTTTTTAAATTGTCCACAATTGACCTAATTTTCATTGATTTCAAAATGCTATAACAGCGATTTCAAAATGCTCTAAAATGGAAACTTGCTGTTTCCACAGGTTAATTACACTTTAGATCTACAGTATACAACCCCACAGTGATACCATATCAATATCAAGTCATTCTGATGTTGCTTTCCAAAATAAAGGCCTTTTTAAATTGTCCACAATTGACCTAATTTTCACTAATTTCAAAATGCTATAACAGAGAATTCAAAATGCTCTAAAATGGAAACTTGCTGTTTCCACAGGTTAATTCCACTTTAGATCTACAGTATGCAACCCCACAGTGATACCATATCAATATCAAGTCATTCTGATGTTGCTTTCCAAAATAAAGGCCTTTTTAAAAAGTCCACAATTGACCTAATTTTCAGTGATTTCAAAATGCTCTAAAATGGAAAAGTGCTATTTCCACAGGGTAATTCCAATTTAGATATGCAGTACACAACCCCACAGTGATACCATACCAATATCAAGTCATTTTGATGTTGCTTTCCAAAATAAAGGCATTTTTAAATTGTCCACAATTGACCTAATTTTCAGTAATTTCAAAATGCTATAACAGTGATTTCAAAATGCTCTAAAATGGAAAATTATTGTTTTCACAGGGTAATTCCAATTTAGATCTGCAGTACACAACCCCACAGTGATACCATATCAATATCAAGTCATTCTGATGTTGCTTTCCAAAATAAAGGCCTTTTTTAAATTGTCCACTATTGACCTAATTTTCACTAATTTCAAAATGCTATAACAGTGATTTCAAAATGCTCTAAAATGGAAAATTGCTGTTTCCACAGGGTATTTCCACCTTAGATCTACAGTATACAACCCCACAGTGATACCATATCAATATCAAGTCATTCTGATGTTGGTTTCCAAAATAAAGGCCTTTTTAAATTGTCCACAATTGACCTAATTTTCAGTGCTTTCAAAATGCTCTAAAATGGAAAAGTGCTATTTCCACGGGGTAATTCCAATTTAGATCTGCGGTACACAACCCCACAGTGATACCATATCAATATCAAGTAATTCTGATGTTGTTTTCCAAAATAAAGGCATTTTTAAATTTTCCACAGCTGACCTAATTTTCAGTGATTTCAAAATGCTATAACAGTGATTTCAAAATGCTCTAAATTGGAAAATTGCTGTTTCCACAGGTTAATTCCACTTTAGATCTACAGTATACAACCCCACAGTGATACCATATCAATATCAAGTCATTCTGATGTTGCTTTCCAAAATAAAGGCCTTTTTAAATTGTCCACAATTGACCTAATTTTCAGTGATTTCAAAATGCTCTAAAATGGAAAAGTGCTATTTCCACAGGGTAATTCCACTTTACATCTGCAGTACACAACCCCACAGTGATACCATATCAATATCAAGTAATTCTGGTGTTGCTTTCCAAAATAAAGGCATTTTTAAATTGTCCACAATTGACCCAATTTTCAGTGATTTCAAAATGCCATAACAGTAATTTCAAAATGCTCTGAAATGGAAAAGTGCTGTTTCCAAAGGGTAATTCCACTTTAGAACTACAGTATACAACCCCACAGTGATACCATATCAATATCAAGTCATTTTGATGTTGCCTTCCAAAATAAAGGCCTTTTTAAATTGTCCACAATTGACCTAATTTTCACTGATTTCAAAATGCTATAACAGTGATTTCAAAATGCTCTAAAATAGAAAAGTGCTATTTCCACAGGGTAATTCCACCTTAGATCTACAGTATACAACCACACAGTGATACCATATCAATATCAAGTCATTCTGATGTTGCTTTCCAAAATAAACGCCTTCTTAAATTGTCCAAAATTGACCTAATTTTCAGTGATTTCAAAATGCTATAACAGCAAATTCAAAATGCTCTAAAATGGAAACTTGCTGTTTCCATAGGCGAATTCCACTTTAGATCTACAGTATACAACCCCACAGTGATACCATATCAATATCAAGTCATTCTGATATTGCTTTCTAAAATAAAGGCCCTTTTAAATTGTCCAGAATTGACCAAATTTTCAGTGATTTCAAAATACTATAACAGCGATTTCAAAATGCTCTAAAATGGAAAATTGCTGTTTCTACAGGGTAATTCCACTTTAGATCTACAGTATACAACTCTACAGTGATACCATATCAATATCAAGTCATTCTGATGTTGCCTTCCAAAATAAAGGCCTTTTTAAATTGTCCACAATTCACCTAATTTTCAGTGATTTCAAAATGCTCTAAAATGGAAAAGTGCTATTTCCACAGGGTAATTCCAATTTAGATCTGCAGTACACAACCCCACAGTGATACCATATCAATATCAAGTAATTCTGATGTTGCTTTCCAAAATAAAGGCCTTTTTAAAATGTCCACAACTGACCTAATTTTCAGTGATTTCAAAATACTATAACAGTGATTTCAAAATGCTCTAAAATGGAAAATTGCTGTTTCCACAGGGTAATTCCACTTTAGATCTACAGTATAAAACCCCACAGTGATACCATATCAATATCAAGTCATTCTGATGTTGCCTTCCAAAATAAAGGCCTTTTTAAGTTGTCCACAATTGACCCAATTTTCAGTGATTTCAAAATGCTATAACAGTAATTTCAAAATGCTCTGAAATGGAAAAGTGCTGTTTCCACAGGGTAAATCCACTTTAGAACTGCAGTATACAACACCACAGTGATACCATATCAATATCAAGTCATTCTGATGTTGCCTTCCAAAATAAAGGCCTTTTTAAATATTCCACAATTCACCTAATTTTCGGTGATTTCAAAATGCTATAACAGTTATTTCAAAATGCTCTAAAATGAAAAATTGCTGTTTTCACAGGTTAATTCCACTTTAGATCTACAGTATACAACCCCACAGTGATACCACATCAACATTGAGTCATTCTGATGTTGCTTTCCAAAATAAAGGCCTTTTTAAATTGTCCACAAATGACCTATCTTTCAGTGATTTCAAAATGCTCTAAAATGGAAAAGTGCTATTTCCACTGGGTAATTCCAATTTAGATCTGCAGTACACAACCCCACAGTGATACCATACCAATATCAAGTCATTTTGATGTTGCTTTCCAAAATAAAGGCATTTTTAAATTGTCCACAATTGACCTAATTTTCAGTAATTTCAAAATGCTATAACAGTGATTTCAAAATGCTCTAAAATGGAAAATTATTGTTTTCACAGGGTAATTCCACTTTAGATCTACAGTATAGCACCACACAGTGATACCATATCAATATCAAGTCATTCTGATGTTGCTTTCCAAAATAAACGCCTTCTTAAATTGTCCAAAATTGACCTAATTTTCAGTGATTTCAAAATGCTATAACAGCAAATTCAAAATGCTCTAAAATGGAAACTTGCTGTTTCCATAGGCGAATTCCACTTTAGATCTACAGTATACAACCCCACAGTGATACCATATCAATATCAAGTCATTCTGATATTGCTTTCTAAAATAAAGGCCCTTTTAAATTGTCCAGAATTGACCAAATTTTCAGTGATTTCAAAATACTATAACAGCGATTTCAAAATGCTCTAAAATGGAAAATTGCTGTTTCTACAGGGTAATTCCACTTTAGATCTACAGTATACAACTCTACAGTGATACCATATCAATATCAAGTCATTCTGATGTTGCCTTCCAAAATAAAGGCCTTTTTAAATTGTCCACAATTCACCTAATTTTCAGTGATTTCAAAATGCTCTAAAATGGAAAAGTGCTATTTCCACAGGGTAATTCCAATTTAGATCTGCAGTACACAACCCCACAGTGATACCATATCAATATCAAGTAATTCTGATGTTGCTTTCCAAAATAAAGGCCTTTTTAAAATGTCCACAACTGACCTAATTTTCAGTGATTTCAAAATACTATAACAGTGATTTCAAAATGCTCTAAAATGGAAAATTGCTGTTTCCACAGGGTAATTCCACTTTAGATCTACAGTATAAAACCCCACAGTGATACCATATCAATATCAAGTCATTCTGATGTTGCCTTCCAAAATAAAGGCCTTTTTAAGTTGTCCACAATTGACCCAATTTTCAGTGATTTCAAAATGCTATAACAGTAATTTCAAAATGCTCTGAAATGGAAAAGTGCTGTTTCCACAGGGTAAATCCACTTTAGAACTGCAGTATACAACACCACAGTGATACCATATCAATATCAAGTCATTCTGATGTTGCCTTCCAAAATAAAGGCCTTTTTAAATATTCCACAATTCACCTAATTTTCGGTGATTTCAAAATGCTATAACAGTTATTTCAAAATGCTCTAAAATGAAAAATTGCTGTTTTCACAGGTTAATTCCACTTTAGATCTACAGTATACAACCCCACAGTGATACCACATCAACATTGAGTCATTCTGATGTTGCTTTCCAAAATAAAGGCCTTTTTAAATTGTCCACAAATGACCTATCTTTCAGTGATTTCAAAATGCTCTAAAATGGAAAAGTGCTATTTCCACTGGGTAATTCCAATTTAGATCTGCAGTACACAACCCCACAGTGATACCATACCAATATCAAGTCATTTTGATGTTGCTTTCCAAAATAAAGGCATTTTTAAATTGTCCACAATTGACCTAATTTTCAGTAATTTCAAAATGCTATAACAGTGATTTCAAAATGCTCTAAAATGGAAAATTATTGTTTTCACAGGGTAATTCCACTTTAGATCTACAGTATACAACCCCACAGTGATACCATATCAATATCAAGTCATTCTTATGTTGCCTTCCAAAATAAAGGCCTTTTTAAATTGTCCACAATTCACCTAATTTTCAGTGATTTCAAAATGCTCTAAAATGGAAAAGTGCTATTCCCACTGGGTAATTCCAATTTAGATATGCAGTACACAACCCCACAGTGATACCATTCCAATATCAAGTCATTTTGATGTTGCTTTCCAAAATAAAGGCATTTTTAAATTGTCCACAATTGACCTAATTTTCAGTAATTTCAAAATGCTATAACAGTGATTTCAAAATGCTCTAAAATGGAAAATTATTGTTTTCACAGGGTAATTCCAATTTAGATCTGCAGTACACAACCCCACAGTGATACCATATCAATATCAAGTCATTCTAATGTTGCTTTCCAAAATAAAGGCCTTTTTTAAATTGTCCACTATTGACCTAATTTTCACTAATTTCAAAATGCTATAACAGTGATTTCAAAATGCTCTAAAATGGAAAATTGCTGTTTCCACAGGGGATTTCCACCTTAGATCTACAGTATACAACCCCACAGTGATACCATATCAATATCAAGTCATTCTGATGTTGGTTTCCAAAATAAAGGCCTTTTTAAATTGTCCACAATTGACCTAATTTTCAGTGCTTTCAAAATGCTCTAAAATGGAAAAGTGCTATTTCCACAGGGTAATTCCAATTTAGATCTGCAGTACACAACCCCACAGTGATACCATATCAATATCAAGTAATTCTGATGTTGTTTTCCAAAATAAAGGCATTTTTAAATTGTCCACAGCTGACCTAATTTTCAGTGATTTCAAAATGCTAAAACAGTGATTTCAAAATGCTCTAAATTGGAAAATTGCTGTTTCCACAGGTTAATTCCACTTTAGATCTACAGTATACAACCCCACAGTGATACCATATCAATATCAAGTCATTCTGATGTTGCTTTCTAAAATAAAGGCATTTTTAAATTGTCCACAATTGACCCAATTTTCAGTGATTTCAACATGCCATAACAGTAATTTCAAAATGCTCTGAAATGGAAAAGTGCTGTTTCCAAAGGGTAATTCCACTTTAGAACTACAGTATACAACCCCACAGTGATACCATATCAATATCAAGTCATTTTGATGTTGCCTTCCAAAATAAAGGCCTTTTTAAATTGTCCACAATTGACCTAATTTTCACTGATTTCAAAATGCTATAACAGTGATTTCAAAATGCTCTAAAATAGAAAAGTGCTATTTCCACAGGGTAATTCCACCTTAGATCTACAGTATACAACCCCACAGTGATACCATATCAATATCAAGTCATTCTGATGTTGCTTTCCAAAATAAACGCCTTCTTAAATTGTCCACAATTGACCTAATTTTCAGTGATTTCAAAATGCTATAACAGCGATTTCAAAATGCTCTAAAATGGAAACTTGCTGTTTCCACAGGCGAATTCCACTTTAGATCTACAGTATACAACCCCACAGTGATACCATATCAATATCAAGTCATTCTGATATTGCTTTCTAAAATAAAGGCCTTTTTAAATTGTCCAGAATTGACCAAATTTTCAGTGATTTCAAAATACTATAACAGCGATTTCAAAATGCTCTAAAATGGAAAATTGCTGTTTCTACAGGGTAATTCCACTTTAGATCTACAGTATACAACTCCACAGTGATACCATATCAATATCAAGTCATTGATATGTTGCCTTCCAAAATAAAGGCCTTTTTAAATTGTCCACAAATTACCTATCTTTCAGTGATTTCAAAATGCTCTAAAATGGAAAAGTGCTATTTCCACAGGGTAATTCCAATTTAGATCTGCAGTACACAACCCCACAGTGATACCATATCAATATCAAGTAATTCTGATGTTGCTTTCCAAAATAAAGGCATTTTTAAATTGTCCATAATTGACCTAATTTTCAGTAATTTCAAAATGCTATGTGATTTCAAAATGCTCTAAAATGGAAAATTACTGTTTCCACAGGGTAATTCCACTTTAGATCTACAGTATTTAACCCCACAGTGATACCATATCAATATCAAGTCATTCTGATGTTGCCTTCCAAAATAAAGGCCTTTTTAAATTGTCCACAATTCACCTAATTTTCAGTGATTTCAAAATGCTCTAAAATGGAAAATTGCTGTTTCCACAGGTTAATTCCACTTTAGATCTACAGTATACAACCCCACAGTGATACCACATCAATATCAAGTCATTCTGATGTTGCTTTCCAAAATAAAGGCCTTTTTAAATTGTCCACAATTGACCTATCTTTCAGTGATTTCAAAATGCTCTGAAATGGAAAAGTGCTATTTCCACTGGGTAATTCAAATTTAGATCTGCAGTACACAACCCCACAGTGATACCATATCAATATCAAGTACTTCTGATGTTGCTTTCCAAAATAAACGCCTTTTTAAATTGTCCACAATTGACCTAATTTTCAGTAATTTCAAAATGCTATAACAGTGATTTCAAAATGCTCTAAAATGGAAAATTGCTGTTTCCACAGGGTAATTCCATTTAGATCTACAGTATACAACCCCACAGTGATACCATATCAATATCAAATCATTCTGATGTTGCCTTCCAAAATAAAGGCCTTTTTAAATTGTCCACAATTCACCTAATTTTCAGTGATTTCAAAATGCTTTAAAATGGAAAAGTGCTATTTCCACTGGGTAATTCCAATTTAGATCTGCAGTACACAACCCCACAGTGATACCATATCAATATCAAGTCATTCTGATGTTGCTTTCCAAAATAAAGGCATTTTTAAAATGCCCACAACTGACCTAATTTTCAGTGATTTCAAAATGCTATAACAGTGATTTCAAAATGCTCTAAAATGGAAAATTGCTGTTTCCACAGGGTATTTCCACCTTAGATCTACAGTATACAACCCCACAGTGATACCATATCAATATCAAGTCATTCTGATGTTGCTTTCCAAAATAAACCCCTTTTTAAATTGTCCACAATTGACCTAATTTTCAGTTATTTCAAAATGCTATAACAGTGATTTCAAAATGCTCTAAAATGGAAAATTGCTGTTATCACAGGTTAATTCCACTTTAGATCTACAGTATACAACCCCACAGTGATACCACATCAATAAAGTCATTCTGATTTTGCTTTCCAAAATAAAGGCCTTTTTAAATTGTCCACAATTGACGTATCTTTCAGTGATTTCAAAATGCTCTAAAATGGAAAAGTGCTATTTCCACAGGGTAATTCCCATTTAGATCTGCAGTACACAGCCCCACAGTGATACCATATCAATATCAAGTAATTCTGATGTTGCTTTCCAAAATAAAGGCATTTTTAAATTGTCCACAATTGACCTAATTTTCAGTAATTTCAAAATGCTATAACAATGATTTCAAAATGCTCTTAAATGGAAAATTGCTGTTTCCACAGGGTAATTCTACTTTAGATCTACAGTATACAACCCCACAGTGACACCATATCAATATCAAGTCATTCTGATATTGCCTTCCAAAATAAAGGACTTTTTAAATTGTCCACAATTCACCTAATTTTCAGTGATTTCAAAATGCTCTAAAATGGAAAAGTGCTATTTCCACAGGGTTATTCCAATTTAGATCTGCAGTACACAACCCCGCAGTGATACCATTCCAATATCAAGTCATTCTGATGTTGCTTTCCAAAATAAAGGCCTTTTTAAATTGTCCACAACTGACCTAATTTTCAGTGATTTCAAAATGCTATAACAGTGATTTCAAAATGCTCTAAAATGGAAAATTGCTGTTTCCACAGGGTAATTACACTTTAGATCTACAGTATACAACCCCACAGTGATACCATATCAATATCAAGTCATTCTGATGTTGCCTTCCAAAATAGGGTTAGGTGGAGTAGATGGAGTAGATAAATCTCAGTGAGTTCCCCCTGAATTGGTAAATTAACCAAAACAGTTTGAATGGGGAGTCACTGGCAATGCACGGGCCGTCGCATGTCACTCTGGAACCCCTCCCCAATCGTTGGTAGGGTTAGGGTTAGGGCAAACTGTATTAAAAAGAGTCACCGCCGAAGGCGGTGATCTCTTTGAGGCTCTGTCCATTCTGGGTGACCCGGTTCTGATGGTCAGTCCCCCAGGAAATCTGCCTTGGGGCTCACAGGTAGGTAAAACACACATAATAAATCAACCTTTAGCAAACTCAGTGGCTCCCTCCGAATGGGGTTTCGATAAGGACCAGGCCTGGAGAGAGCGAGAGAGAGCGAGAGAGAGAGAGAGAGAGAGGGTTAGGGTTAGGGTTAGGTGGAGTAGATGGAGTAGATAAATCTCAGTGAGTTCCCCCTGAATTGGTAAATTAACCAAAACAGTTTGAATTGGGAGTCACTGGCAATGCACGGGCCGTCGCATGTCACTCTGGAACCCCTCCCCAATCGTTGGTTCGTATCAATAAAGAGTAAAACAGCAGAGTATGTAAAAATTAAAGGATCGAATAAAGGAACACTAAGAAGTAGCATAAATTAGAATAAATAAAGAAGAATAAAGTAAAAAACTAGGTTGGAACAAAAACCGGTTCGGAACAGGTACCAGATATGGTGTCATGGTGTAATGTTGCCCACATCCGAGCCAGAATCGGCTGACCATGGTCCTCCCAAGTTCAAGTCCAAAGTGTAGTAGAGAGGGAAGGGGAAAGGCCAAGAGATAAGAACAGAATATAGAATACAGAAAAAAAGAAAGAAAAAGAAGAAAGAAACCGGGATAGAAAAGAATTTGATGAAAAACAGGTAACAGATGTGGCGTCGTCGTGTGACGCGCAGCCACACCTGAGCCGGTCTAGGCTTAACCTGTCTCCCCCAATTCCCACCCCTAAGTATAGGAGAAGGAATGGGAGAGGAAAAGAGATGAGCAGGCAGACAACGCTGGAATGTAGGGTTTATAGGTGAAAAGTAAAGTGGGTAGATGGCACAACCTAACCTCCATAGTGTGTAAACATTTTTCCTAAATAAATACTAATTGGCCACAAGGGGTCTAGATTAAGATTAGTGCTACAACTCAGGGTTAGCATCTAAAAAGTAAGATTGGTTAGGATTGGAACTACACTTTGGGGTTAGGGGTTCAACGTAAGGTGGATAGGTGGCACTAACCAACCTCTATAGTTTAAAGCATTATTCTCAACCAATCCCAATTAATCACAAGAGATCTTGGTTACGATTCGAGCTGAAGGTCAGAGTTAGAGACTAGAAGTGAGGTGGGTGAGTGGCACTACCTAACCCATATAGTTTTAAGAACATTATTTCATACAGCTAAATACTAATGAATAAAATCAACCGACTTTTAGGGTTAGGTGGAGTAGATGGAGTAGATGTATCTCAGTGACATCCCCCTGAATCAGTACCTTGACCAAAACAGTTTGGAGTAGAGAGTCACTGGCAATGCACGGGCCGGCGCGTGTCACTCAGAAACTCCCCTCCAATGTTGGTTTGTCTCAATGTAGAATAGAAAAACAGAATAGAAAAAGATTGAAAAGATAGAATAAAGAACAAACGAGAAAGACAGAATAAATAATACAGAAAAAAGGAAGAAAAAGAAGAAAGAAACAGGGATGGAAAAGAATTTGATGAAAAACAGGTAACAGATGTGGCGTCGTCGTATGACGCTCCTCCACACCCGAGCCGGTCTAGGCTAAACCTGTCTCGCCCGATTCCCGCTCCTAAATATAGGAGAAGGAATGGGAGAGGAGAAGAGATGAGCAGGCAGACAATGCTGGAATGTAGAGTTTATAGGTGAAAAGTAAAGTGGGTAGATGGCACGAACTAACCTCCATAATGTTAAACATTCTTCCTAAATAAATACTAATTGGCCACAAGGGGTCTAGATTAAGATTAGCGCTACAACTCAGGGTTAGCTTCTAGAAAGTAAGATTGGTTAAGATTGTAACTAACTTCAGGATTAGGGGTTCAACAGGGATAGAAAAGAACTTGAGAAGGGACAGGTAACAGATGTGGCGTCGTCGTATGACGCTCCTCCACACCCGAGCCGGTCTAGGCTTAACCTGTCTCCCCCAATTCCCGCTCCTAAATGTAGGAGAAGGAATGGGAGAGGAAAAGAGATGAGCAGGCAGAAAACGCTGGAATGTTGAGTTTATAGGTGAAAAGTAAAGTGGGTAGATGGCACAAACTAACCTCCATAGTCTTAAACATTCTTGGCTAAAGACTAATAATTTAAACCCACCAACCTTAAGGTTAGGGTGGGGTGAAGGGTGAGGGTTGGATTTCAAGGTCACAATGGGTAGGAGACTAATAGCATACAGCTAAAAACTAATGATTTAAACCCACCATCCTTAAGGTTAGGGTGGGGTGAAGGGTGAGGGTTAGATTCTAAGTTACAATGAGTAGGAGACTAGTAGCATACAGCTAAAGACTAATGATTTAAACCCACCAACCTTAAGGTTAGGGTGGGGTGAAGGGTGAGGGTTAGATTCCAAGGTCACAATGGGTAGGAGACTAATAGCATACAGCTAAAAACTAATGATTTAAACCCACCATCCTTAAGGTTAGGGTGGGGTGAAGGGTTAGGTGGAGTAGATGGAGTAGATGTATCTCAGTGACATCCCCCTGAATCAGTACCTTGACCAAAACAGTTTGGAGTAGAGAGTCACTGGCAATGCACGGGCCGGCGCGTGTCACTCAGAAACTCCCCTCCAATGTTGGTTTGTCTCAATGTAGAATAGAAAAACAGAATAGAAAAAGATTGAAAAGATAGAATAAAGAACAAACGAGAAAGACAGAATGAATAATACAGAAAAAAGGAAGAAAAAAAGAAAGAAACAAAGATAAAGAAGAACTTGATGAAGAACAGGTAACAGATGTGGCGTCGTCGTATGACGCTCCTCCACACCCGAGCCGGTCTAGGCTTAACCTGTCTCGCCCGATTCCCGCTCCTAAATATAGGAGAAGGAATGGGAGAGGAGAAGAGATGAGCAGGCAGACAATGCTGGAATGTAGAGTTTATAGGTGAAAAGTAAAGTGGGTAGATGGCACGAACTAACCTCCATAATGTTAAACATTCTTCCTAAATGAATACTAATTGGCCACAAGGGGTCTAGATTAAGATTAGCGCTTCAACTCAGGGTTAGCTTCTAGAAAGTAAAATTGGTTAAGATTGTAACTAACTTCAGGATTAGGGGTTCAACAGGGATAGAAAAGAACTTGAGAAGGAACAGGTAACAGATGTGGCGTCGTCGTATGACGCTCCTCCACACCCGAGCCGGTCTAGGCTTAACCTGTCTCGCCCGATTCCCGCTCCTAAATGTAGGAGAAGGAATGGGAGAGGAAAAGAGATGAGCAGGCAGAAAACGCTGGAATGTTGAGTTTATAGGTGAAAAATAAAGTGGGTAGATGGCACAAACTAACCTCCATAGTCTTAAACATTCTTGGCTAAAGACTAATAATTAAAACCCACCAACCTTAAGGTTAGGGTGGGGTGAAGGGTGAGGGTTAGATTTCAAGGTCATAATGGGTAGGAGACTAATAGCATACAGCTAAAAACTAATGATTTAAACCCACCATCCTTAAGGTTAGGGTGGGGTGAAAGGTGAGGGTTAGATTTCAAGGTTAAAATGGGTAGGAGACTAATAGCATACAGCTAAAAACTAATAATTTAAACCCACCATCCTTAAGGTTAGGGTGGGGTGAAGGGTGAGGGTTAGATTCTAAGTTGCAATGAGTAGGAGACTAGTAGCATACAGCTAAAAACTAATGATTTAAACCCACCAACCTTAAGGTTAGGGTGGGGTGAAGGGTGAGGGTTAGATTCCAAGGTCACAATGGGTAGGAGACTAATAGCATCCAGCTAAAAACTAATGATTTAAACCCACCATCCTTAAGGTTAGGGTGGGGTGAAGGGTGAGGGTTAGATTCTAAGTTAAAATGAGTAGGAGACTAGTAGCATACAGCTAAAGACTAATGATTTAAACCCACCAACCTTAAGGTTAGAGTGGGGTGAAGGGTGAGGGTTAGATTTCAAGGTTACAAGGGGTAGGAGACTAATAGCATCCAGCTAAAAACTAATGATTTAAACCCACCATCCTTAAGGTTAGGGTGGGGTGAAAGGTGAGGGTTAGATTCTAGGTTAAAATGAGTAGGAGACTAGTAGCATACAGCTAAAAACTAATGATTTAAACCCACCATCCTTAAGGTTGGGGTGGGGTGAAGGGTGAGGGTTAGATTCTAGGTTTACAAAAAGTAGGAGACTAGTAGCATACAGTTAAAGACTAATGATTTAAACCCACCAACCTTAAGGTAAGTGTGGGGTGAAGGGTGAGGGTTAGATTCTAGGTTTACAATGAGTGGAAGACTAGTAGCATACAGTTAAAGACTAATGATTTAAACCCACCAACCTTAAGGTAAGGGTGGGGTGAAGGGTGAGGGTTAGATTCTAAGTTTGGTTAGGGTTAGAGCGTAAGTTCAGGGTCCAGGGCTAAAAATAAGATAAATAGGTGGCATTAACAGACCTCCATAGTTTAAAACATTATGTATCACCTTATCCTGAACGGCCCAAGGCCTTGGTTAGGGTTAGAGCGAAAGATCAGGGTCAGGGGCTAAAAATAAGATAAATAGGTGGCATTAACAGACGTCCATCGTTTAAAACAGTATTTGTAACTCCATCCTAAAACCATAACTATATTTCCTTCCATGAGCGGCGTTAGTTAAGCAAACCCAGAAACTCCTGTAACTGTAATAACCAAGAAGACATCTTTAGGACTAAAAAAGTATAATCAAGCAAAATTGAAGAAATCCCAGACAAACATCATAATCATGTAATTTATGTCAACCTGAAATAACACAAAAGATCACTCTTCCTATATAAAGGCAAAGGAAGGGAGCTGAATCATAGTAAGTTGTTGCAGGATTTAGGTTTGGATCTCAAAATGAGTGTATAAGGAAGTGTTAATTTGGATCAATCTCATTTATTCCAAATCTTGACACATCATCAGTAGTGTGCCTTGGTATCAACAGATCGTTTCGGCCTTTTAAACACTATACGATCCTACTCCAAGGTGGCCCGACGAGGTGATCATTCTCGCCGTGTGTCAGACTAAATTTTGAAAAACATCCAAAAGGGATTTATGGCCAGCTCCTGAGAGCATCAGTCACAAGTTGGTTATGTCACCATGTAGTTATGAAGCCATGTATGTCTGGCCTTCTTTGTGCACTTAAGAATCAATTTCTCTTATCATATTTGCAATTAGAAATAGGACAATATTAGCCATCAACTTCTTTTCTCACTCATTACCAATAAGCTGTTGTTAAATCAACTCATACATTCACCATTGGGGCTTTATGAAAATCAGAAATTAAACAGTGTTAGCCATCCACTTCATTTCTTATTGATTCCAACAAGCTGTTGTTAAATCAACTCAAACATTCACCATTGGGGCTTTATGAAAATCAGGAATTAAACAGTGTTAGCCATCCACTTCATTTCTTATTGATTCCAACAAGCTGTTGTTAAATCAACTCAAACATTCACCATTGGGGCTTTATGAAAATCAGGAATTAAACAGTGTTAGCCATCCACTTCATTTCTTATTGATTCCAACAAGCTGTTGTTAAATCAAATCACACTCTGTTGGTGCTGTATGAAAACCAGAAATTGCATACTTTTAGCCATCAACCTCTTTCGTTAATTATTACCAAAAGCTGTTGTTAAATGCAATTATCAATTCACTGCTGGTACTGTATGAGAGCCGGAAATTGAATCCTTTTAGCCATCCACTTCTTTAATCATTCCCAAAAACTGTTGTTAAATGTATTCATCCATTTACTACTGGTGCTGTATGAGAACCAGAATTGAACACTTTTAGCCATCCACTTCTTTCCTTAATCATTACCAAAAGCTGTTGCTAAATACAATAATCCATTCACTGCTGGTGCTGTATGAAAACAAGAAATTAAACACCCTTTTAGCCATCCACTTCTTTCCTTAATCATTTCCAAAAACTATTGTTAAATATACTCATGACAACACTGCTGACACTCCATGAAAACCAGTAACTAAAACCAAAAACCTTTATGTTTGGAAATAGCCATTCATAATTACCTTCCGTATTCTAATGTTTTTTTATATTAGACCCCCAGTCAGCGCAGCAATAAGCTGAACTTAAAGAGTAATAACAAACCTCCTGTAACCGACAGAAACTAAACATTTCACTTTCACCAGGATAAACTAAACCTCAGAAACCGCCAAAGAAAACCAGAAAATAGCTTCATACCTGTAAACCAGTCTACGTTATGGGCTCCGGTTGGCTTTGCTGCGATCAGATGTCAGTTCAATATTCACGCTCCCAACAGTTTAACCTGTGGTTTTTTTTAAAAAAAAAAAACAACTAAATGTCCTGTGATAGGATGACAGAATAATGCGTCGTCAGTCTTTAAAAAGTTACTCAATATTTACCGTATTAGGGCGTCAAGTAAAAATCCTTCTGAGCAACAAGCTGCGGTCAGCTGCTGATGTGTCCAGCGACTTCTCCTCTGAACAGCCCCAAAGCTGTTCGTTCCCCCTCAGCTAACAATTTGACTGCACTACAAGCTTAATAGGGGAAAAAAAAGAAAGGCGGAGACGTCCCAGCTAACAGAATAACAAGATCTTTCTCTAAAAACAGTTCCTTGACTTCACAAAGAGCTTTAAATGACCAAAGAATAAAATGCATCTTCAAGTCTGCTCCACCTACTACCAGAACCCCCACCATCCAGACTGCAAACTAGTGTCTATAGAAGTAATCACAAATGGTAAACAACTCTCTACAGGACAGCTTATTAAATGCAGCCAAAGCGTCTCCACTAACTACACCCAAAGTCCCTCTAAATCACTAACTTTATTTTTTTTGCAATATAGATTGACAAGAATTTAAATTCTTCTATCCAATTTAAATAAGATAACCCCCCACCATCCAGGATGCAAACTAATGACTATAGAAGTAATCACAAATGGTAAACTAACCTCTACAAGGCAGCTAATTAACAACAGCCAAAGCGTCCTCACTCCCAACCCCAAACACCAGCCGCCCCCTCTTTTTTTCTTTCTTTTCTCCCAAATAAGCTTACCCCGTCAATCTCAAAATAGTAACCACCAGTGGTGAAAAAAATTATTGTCAGATCCTAAAACAGCTTCTATTATCAACCTCTAAATAGCACCATCAAGTAGTGAAAAGAAAGAACTGTCAGATCCCCAACAAGCTGCCCCTGTCAACCTCCAAATAGCACACTCCAGTGGTGAAAAGAAAGAACTGTCAGATCCCCTACCAGCTGCCCCTGTCAACCTCCAAATAGCACACTCCAGTGGTGAAAAGAAAGAACTGTCAGATCCCCTACCAGCTCCTCCTGTAAACCCCCAAATAGCACACTCCAGTGGTGAAAAGACAGATTGCTGTCAGATCCCCAACCAGCTCCTCCCGTCAAACTAATATAAACCCCCTCCGGTGGTAGTGAAAAAAAGATTACTAAAGTGTTGATAACAAAGATGAAACAGCTGGGTTTAACAGTATAAAGGTACAATGCCTTTAGTTAATGTCTAACCGAATCTTAACCAAAAAAATTTTTTTTAATATAATCCTATCTTTTTTTAAAAAAAACGTTGTTAGAAAATCATTGTACAACAAGTCAGTAATCAAAATGTACATCCCCTGTGGATATGTATCAATTTAAATACAAAAACTCCATCCAAAAAATACACCATCCGTTATTCAAATATCAATTTTATTATTATAAACCATATTGTTATTACCAAAACCAATACAGAACCCAGTAGGATGGTATGAAGACATGGTGCTTTATGACAAAAAAACTATATACATCATTAATATATGTAAAGAAAGTCCTGTGTCCATTAAATCTTGATTTGGCCGTAAAACTGATAAGATCTGTCAGTTGGGAATCGTTCAGAATAAAAATCCTGTTTGATCCAGCTCGTCATTCAGATCTTGTGTATCAGTTTACCTTTATTGTATTAAATCATACAAATAAAAATGTAGATGGGAAGAACATATTTTTACCATAGACCACCGAAACAATAAAATAAACCCATGCTAATTATAACAGATTGCAAAAACTCTATCAAACTACCTGATGATACACAATATGTTGCATAATAAGAAACGAAAAGAAAGTATTAAAAAACATTAAAAAAAACAGAAACCAATTACACCGGTTTAATTGGGTCGTAAAACGTTATCAGATTCCTAATAATGGGTAAGTCTTTCACATAGACAGAAATATTAAAGAAGCATTCAACCAAAGCGTCAGTTAACCCTAATTATAAATGATTATAAGAATTTGTACCGAGTGTTAGACAATACACCATTTTTTCATGTCACCACAACATAAAAGGTTTGACACTTCAAAAGGAAAAAATCAAATTTTCGTGGCTATGACAAATTAAAAACCTTTCTTTTCAAGAGTATAATGATTCCCTATTACTCCATAGAAACAAAAGAAAAGAAAATCCAAGAATAAAAACATTAAAAACATTAAAAAGTTAAAGCATTAAAGTACCAAAACAATTAACAACATCTGAGAGTAAGTCTAAAAACCTCATAAGAAATCTGCCAAGTCACATCGTTCAAATAGAGAAAAAAATTGCATAAAAAAATTACATATAAGAAAACCTAAAAGTATCATAACATATACAAATTACACTCAACTAGGTATTAATTTCAAAGTTGACCTAGTTTTGTTTGTTTACAAACAACCGTTTGTGTGACTCCGTTTCCCTGAGAAAGTTAAGTTGTGTTAAGTCCGTTTGGTACATAACTCCTCAATCGTTTAATCCACTGACGTTCCACATGACGTCTTTGTCCCGTTGTCCACCCTGACCTGCTTTGCAAAAGTGAAATCTGCAGATGCTTGAGACCATGATCCTGGAAATGTCTAACCAGAGCCGTTCCTGGTTTGCGTCCATTTCGAATATTAGAGGTATGACTATATAATCTTGCCCTCAATGAATTTCTGGTTTCTCCCACATATTGTTTACCACATTTGCTGCAACGCATGCAGTAAACACAGTTCACGGTTGAATGGTTCAGTCCCCGTTGAATGCAGAATGCTGTTTTGTTCCTGTAACTTTTGACTACCGGCTGTTTATTTGAAGGGTTCAATTTGGGATTAAGTTTTGCTCTGACCAGAATGTCTTTCAGATTTGGATTCTTCATGTATGCCGAGATGACTTTGTAATTTGCTATGGGTGTGGTCGCCATGATCGCTTGAAAGTTTTGCTTAATCGTATGGTGTGCCCGTTTAGCATACGACGAAAAAAAAGAAGTAAGGGGGATGATTTTAGTCTGTCTGTTTATCGGTGGTTGTTTATTCAAATCTTTTTGAACCCGTCTTAAAAAAGACCTAGAATAACCTCTATTACGGAGTACCTCAAAAAGGGTTCTTTTTGCCTCATCGAAATCCTCTGGTCTGCTGCAGATCCTTTGAAAACGAATAAGTTGTGATCTAACAATCCCTTTAAACGTATGCGGAGGGTGAAAACTGTCTTTGTGCAGTAAAGAATGGGAATCCGTGGGTTTGAAATACACCTTGGTCTCAAGTTTGTTTGTACTGGCAAAGTCCTGACCTTTAAAAGTCACTGTGTCCAGAAAGTTAACTTCCGTGTCATGTAGTATTGCTTTAACCTTAATGGAAGGGTGGTGGTTATTAAGCGTGTTTACAAAGTCAAAAAAGTCTTGTTTTGAATAGGTCCATACTCCCCAAATATCATCTAGATATCTAAGGTAAATTAATGGTTTATTTGTGCAACTGTTCAATGCCGTTTGTTCCCAATCCGCCATGTAAATATTAGCATATGCAGGAGAAAATCTTTTACCCATTGCTGTACCTTTTATCTGCAAATACGTCTGATCGTCAAAACTAAAGTCATTGCATGTGAGATTAATGTAAAGAAGATTCAGTATTTCCTCATCCGGTCGAAGTGGGTCCGGATTATCCCGAAAAGCCGTACGAATGGCTCTCATCCCAATATTTGTGTCAATATTTGTATACAAATTTTCAACATCCATGGTAAACAAAAAAGACCCGTCCGGGACCGTAACGGATCTGATTTTCTGAAGAAAATCATAAGTATCTTTAACATAACTCGGATGAGTGAGTGATAGAGGGTTTAAAAAATGATCAATTAATTCTGCCGAACCATAAGACTCACTGCCGCAGTCCGAAACAATAGGCCGTCCTGGTGGAATTCGTTGTGGGATCGTCCATGTGTCCGGAGGTTTGTGTATTTTTGGAAGCAGATAAAACTGCCGTGGTCTAGCCGGGGAGGTCCCTTTAAGATACAGAAGTTGTTTATTAGAAAGAAAACCTTTTGTCTTAAGTGTGTCAAGAATCTGATGAATTTTATCCATTGTCATTGGATAAATAGGGCTATCCAACTTTTGGTAATAAGTCGTATCATTTAACTGACGCATAGCTTCCTGAACATAATCTTTTTTATCCATTATCACCACCGCCGAGCCCTTATCCGCCGGTTTGATCACAATAGAACGAATAGATTGTAGGTCCCGGAGACTTTTTTGTTCATCCGAACGTAGGTTAGCTTTTTCCGGTTCAAGTATCAACCTAGAAGTTTGACCTTGGTCTAGGTGAATAAGTTGTTTCAATTCCAGTGGTATATCCTGGTCTGAAGGTTCCCAGGTTGATTTTAGGTAAAAAGGAGGGATGTTCGTTTTTTCTGCCGAGCCATAATGACAAGCTAATTTTAGCCGTCTATGATACTGTTGTAAATGGCCCGCCAATGTTTGTCTGACGTTGGGTATGATATTCGTAGTTGGGACAAATGAGAGTCCCTTCTCTAATAATTGAACATGGGCTGTAGAAAGATGAATAGACCTTGCCAAGTTTATTACTGACCGATCATCCGTATTTACATGGGATCGATCTGTCCGGCGTGTAAAAAAGTCCACCAATGTGACCATATCCAGATGGCTGTATCTTTGGTCCAGGAAAGATTATCTGTTTTTGTGATAAAACGATCGTGGTCAAGACAAGGAATGAAGTCATCTGTGTCACGGATGATGCGATTCAATGCCTTAATGTTTGCCTGAATCGTGAGTGGTAAGGCTTTGCAGAAATTGATCTGTGGCATGACGAGTTTAGCAAAGGGAAAAGTGTCTCTAGCTATTGAAAGTAACCGAGTGATTTATTTTTTTAGAAGTACTGCATTATTTTGGTGTCTATCAAACAATCCGAATGACATAATGACCAACTCGGTGTCATTTGATGGTATCGTATTATTCCGAAGAATGTGAATTGCCTGAGAAAGAGTAGCTCCCGGAAAACAGTCCACTTGGATATCATCCATCCGAAGACGGGGTAAATTGGCCACGTTCGAATCACCCACAACCATTATTTTCCGTTGTGGTACCAATTTCCAGTTTCTGGTCCGGCTGCCCTGATGGTCATGCTTCGTGAATAGTTCCACCTCCTCAGTAAGCCTATATAACTCATCCCACATTTGTTTGTTGGTTGAAGTCTCCGGAAGAGGTTGTGGGTCAGGTGTTGGTAATGGTGAATGGACCACCCGAGTAGAGGGACGTCGAGGTAGAGGTTCATGGGCCGGTATTGGGTCATCCCATTCCTCTAAGACTAAACCCTGCAGCCAATCTTCCACAGGTTGTTGAGTCTCTGTTTCAAGATCAGGCTCAAATGTCACTGTAGGAGATAAGATTTGTGGTAAACCAGAATTACCGATCACCGGCAGAATCAGTCTAGAGTCTTCCTGATTTGATTGGATTGTTTCAATCGTGGTTATGGTTGTATTTTCCGGAACAATACTGTCGTCCAAATCCATGCAGTCTGTCTCATTCATAGCTTGGGCTGATATGTCCGGGTTGCCATGAGTCCCCGTCAGGGTTGTGGTATGTGTACTTCCAGTGATGCTTCGTGCAGATGGTTGCGTTGGAGAATCTGAATGCACCTGAGATATTGAAGTGATGTCAGACAGAATAACCGAGTCAGGTGGTACCAAAGGTAATGGTATTCCATGATCAGGATCCATCTGTACTCCACCGTCGGCTACAATCTTCTCGATAGAAACCTGTACAGTGAATCCAGTTGGAGACTCTTGATGAATGTAGTCGTTTGGTGGGGAGTTAGTAGAATCTGTTTGTGGCCTTATAGAGACGGTTGCCTCCTTGTTGCTAAGCAACTTGAATCTTTTGGGAGTTGAAGTCACCTGCGTTTCCATTCGTTTGTGTTTGTCGTTGAAGATGGACGGTTGTGGGTGTGTGGTCGGATGTGAGTCCGCTTCTGCTGTCTGTTGCCATAATCCTTGTAACGCCGTAGGAGTCATTGTTTCATCCTGCATCTCAAGTTCACCTTGAATCTCTTGGTGGGTATGATCAGCCGGTGGAGCCCTATCACCATCCGTTTGCGACATTATAGAGGCTCTTCCATCCGTGTGGCTAAGTAACTTAGGCCGTTTAGGAGTTGAGGTCACTTGAAATCCCATCCGCTGGCGCTTGGTGCTGGTAATGGGATTATGTAGGTGCGTGTCCGGATGTGCTTCCGTGTTCACTGTCAAGAGATGTAGTTCCTGCAATTCCACCTGGGTTTGCGTAATAGTCTCCTGTTTCAAATGTGGAAACCGTCGTCTAATCCAACGAATTGCCACGTTCCATGCGTCTTGTTCCCGTGATTTTGGAATGTCCTTCAATGCATGATGAAGAAGATCCTTTGTCTTAGTATAATGGTCCTCCAAAATCTGAATCGAAGTATAAGTCCAATTTGACGCATTCCCATCCAATAAGAAAGCAGTTTCTGGTGTTAAATTTGCTGGAAGTATTATGCCCTTAAGCCATTGTCGAATTCCAGCCAAATGTTTAGGGATCTGGTCCAGTGATGAAGTGGTATGAACATGGTTCAGATGATGTTGAATTTTTATAAGGTTAAAGAGCAGTCTAACCAGCCTCTGGAAATCCGTTTTGGGTCGTTCAGGTTCCATTATGTTGAGACTTCAATTCGCAACAGAAAAAAAGAAAAGCAAAAAACAAAATTAATAAATTAATTAAACGTGGTTGGGAAAAACCGAGTAACGTTCTCCTTGTAAATTGAATAAGTATGGCTATTATTAGGTGGAAAGAAAGAGGAACCCCCAATTATAGCTAAATAAATAAACACAAAGTGATAAAAAGAAAAACTACTACCAAATCCCAAACCAGCTTTTGTCAACTTCCACCTAGCACAATCCCATGGTAAAGAGAAAGATAACTACCAGATCCTAAACCCGCTTTTCCTATCAACCTGTAAATGACATCCTAAAGTGATGAAAAAAAAGATTGCTATCAGATCCCCAACCAACTGTCCCTGTCAACCTCTAAATAACACACTCAAGTGGTGAGAAGAAAGAAACTGTCAGACCACCAACAAGCTACTGTCCGATCCCCAACCAGCTGCCCCTGTCAACCTCCAAATAGCACACTCCAGTGGTGAAAAGAAAGAACTGTCAGATCCCCAACCAGCTGCCCCTGTCAACCTCCAAATAGCACACTCCAGTGGTGAAAAGAAAGAACTGTCAGATCCCCAACCAGCTGCCCCTGTCAACCTCCAAATAGCACACTCCAGTGGTGAAAAGAAAGAACTGTCAGATCCCCAACAAGCTGCCCCTGTCAACCTCCCAATAGCACACTCAAGTGGTGAAAAGAAAGAACTGTCAGATCCCCAACCAGCTCCTCCTGTCAACCTCACATAAGCACACTCCGGTGGTGAAAAGAGAGATTTCTAAAGTGTTGATAACAGAAATTAAACAGCTGCGTTTAAAAGCATAAAGGTGCAGTACCTTTCATTAACGTTCAAATGAATCCTAATTAAAATATAGTAATTTTATCATATTAAGAGAGAAAAAAGAAAAAGAGAGGGAGAGAGAGAGAGAGAGAAAAAGAGAGAGAGAGAGAGAGAGAGAGAGAAGGGGGGGGGTTTGGGGAGGTGGGGAGGGAGTTGGGACTGGAGGGAGGGGAAGGGAAGAAGGGAGGAGGGTGAGGGTTGGAGGTTGTCTAGGGTGGGACTGTAATGGTTGCCAACCTGTGGTTTTGAGGAGTTCCGTTAGTCCGAAGGCACAGGCGAGGTTAGGTGGAGTAGATGTATCTCAGTGACATCCCCCTGAATCAGTACCTTGACCAAAACAGTTTGGAGTAGAGAGTCACTGGCAATGCACGGGCCGGCGCGTGTCACTCAGAAACTCCCCTCCAATGTTGGTTTGTCTCAATGTAGAATAGAAAAACAGAATAGAAAAAGATTGAAAAGATAGAATAAAGAACAAACGAGAAAGACAGAATGAATAATACAGAAAAAAGGAAGAAAAAAAGAAAGAAACAAAGATAAAGAAGAACTTGATGAAGAACAGGTAACAGATGTGGCGTCGTCGTATGACGCTCATCCACACCCGAGCCGGTCTAGGCTTAACCTGTCTCGCCCGATTCCCGCTCCTAAATATAGGAGAAGGAATGGGAGAGGAGAAGAGATGAGCAGGCAGACAATGCTGGAATGTAGAGTTTATAGGTGAAAAGTAAAGTGGGTAGATGGCACGAACTAACCTCCATAATGTTAAACATTCTTCCTAAATGAATACTAATTGGCCACAAGGGGTCTAGATTAAGATTAGCGCTACAACTCAGGGTTAGCTTCTAGAAAGTAAAATTGGTTAAGATTGTAACTAACTTCAGGATTAGGGGTTCAACAGGGATAGAAAAGAACTTGAGAAGGAACAGGTAACAGATGTGGCGTCGTCGTATGACGCTCCTCCACACCCGAGCCGGTCTAGGCTTAACCTGTCTCGCCCGATTCCCGCTCCTAAATGTAGGAGAAGGAATGGGAGAGGAAAAGAGATGAGCAGGCAGAAAATGCTGGAATGTTGATTTTATAGGTGAAAAATAAAGTGGGTAGATGGCACAAACTAACCTCCATAGTCTTAAACATTCTTGGCTAAAGACTAATAATTAAAACCCACCAACCTTAAGGTTAGGGTGGGGTGAAGGGTGAGGGTTAGATTTCAAGGTCACAATGGGTAGGAGACTAATAGCATACAGCTAAAAACTAATGATTTAAACCCACCATCCTTAAGGTTAGGGTGGGGTGAAGGGTGAGGGTTAGATTTCAAGGTTACAATGGGTAGGAGACTAATAGCATACAGCTAAAAACTAATAATTTAAACCCACCATCCTTAAGGTTAGGGTGGGGTGAAGGGTGAGGGTTAGATTCTAAGTTACAATGAGTAGGAGACTAGTAGCATACAGCTAAAGACTAATGATTTAAACCCACCAACCTTAAGGTTAGGGTGGGGTGAAGGGTGAGGGTTAGATTCCAAGGTCACAATGGGTAGGAGACTAATAGCATCCAGCTAAAAACTAATGATTTAAACCCACCATCCTTAAGGTTAGGGTGGGGTGAAGGGTGAGGGTTAGATTCTAAGTTACAATGAGTAGGAGACTAGTAGCATACAGCTAAAACCTAATGATTTAAACCCACCATCCTTAAGGTAAGGGTGGGGTAAAGGGTGAGGGTTAGATTCTAGGTTTGGTTAGGGTTAGAGCGAAAGATCAGGGTCCAGGGCTAAAATTAAGATAAATAGGTGGCATTAACAGACCTCCATAGTTTAAAACCTTATGTATCACCTTATCCTGAACGGCCCAAGGCCTTGGTTAGGGTAAGAGCGAAAGATCAGGGTCAGGGGCTAAAAATAAGATAAATAAGTGGCATTAACAGACCTCCATCGTTTAAAACAATATTTGTAACTCCATCCTAAAACCATATTTATATTTCCTTCCATGAGCGGCGTTAGTTAAGCAAACCCAGAAACTCCTGTAATTGTAATAACCAAGAAGACATCTTTAGGACTAAAAAAATACAATCAAGCAAAATTGAAGAAATCCCAGACAAACATCATAATCATGTAATTTATGTCAACCTGAAATAACACAAAAGATCACTCTTCCTATATAAAGGCAAAGGAAGGGAGCTGAATCATAGTAAGTTGTTGCAGGATTTAGGTTTGGATCTCAAAATGAGTGTATAAGGAAGTGTTAATTTGGATCAATCTCATTTATTCCAAATCTTGACACATCATCAGTAGTGTGCCTTGGTATCAACAGATCGTTTCGGCCTTTTAAACACTATACGATCCTACTCCAAGGTGGCCCGACGAGGTGATCATTCTCGCCGTGTGTCAGACTAAATTTTGAAAAACATCCAAAAGGGATTTATGGCCAGCTCCTGAGAGCATCAGTCACAAGTTGGTTATGTCACCATGTAGTTATGAAGCCATGTATGTCTGGCCTTCTTTGTGCACTTAAGAATCAATTTCTCTTATTATATTTGCAATTAGAAATAGGACAATATTAGCCATCAACTTCTTTTCTCACTCATTACCAACAAGCTGTTGTTAAATCAACTCATACATTCACCATTGGGGCTTTATGAAAATCAGAAATTAAACAGTGTTAGCCATCCACTTTATTTCTTATTGATTCCAACAAGCTGTTGTTAAATCAAATCACACTCTGTTGGTGCTGTATGAAAACCAGAAATTGCATACTTTTAGCCATCAACCTCTTTCGTTAATTATTACCAAAAGCTGTTGTTAAATGCAATTATCAATTCACTGCTGGTACTGTATGAGAGCCGGAAATTGAATCCTTTTAGCCATCCACTTCTTTAATCATTCCCAAAAACTGTTGTTAAATGTATTCATCCATTTACTACTGGTGCTGTATGAGAACCAGAAATTGAACACTTTTAGCCATCCACTTCTTTCCTTAATCATTACCAAAAGCTGTTGCTAAATACAATAATCCAGTCACTGCTGGTGCTGTATGAAAACAAGAAATTGAACACCCTTTTAGCCATCCACTTCTTTCCTTAATCATTTCCAAAAACTATTGTTAAATATACTCATGACAACACTGCTGACACTCCATGAAAACCAGTAACTAAAACCAAAAACCTTTATTGTTGGAAATAGCCATTCATAATTACCTTCCGTATTCTAATGTTTTTTTATATTAGAGCCCCAGTCAGCGCAGCAATAAGCTGAACTTAAAGAGTAATAACAAACCTCCTGTAACCGACAGAAACTAAACATTTCACTTTCACCAGGATAAACTAAACCTCAGAAACCGCCAAAGAAAACCAGAAAATAGCTTCATACCTGTAAACCAGTCTACGTTATGGGCTCCGGTTGGCTTTGCTGCGATCAGATGTCAGTTCAATATTCACGCTCCCAACAGTTTAACCGTATTAGGGCTTCAAGTAAAAATCCTTCTGAGCAACAAGCTGCGGTCAGCTGCTGATGTGTCCAGCGACTTCTCCTATGAACAGCACCAAAGCTGTTCGTTCTCTCTCAGCTAACAATATGACTGCGCTCCAAGCTTTATAGGGGGAAAGATAAGGAAGGCGGAGACGTCCCAGCTAACAGAATAACAAAATATTCCCTAAAAACAGCTCATTAACTTCACAAAGGCTTTAAATGACCAAAGAATAAAATACATCTCCAAGTCCGCTCAACCTATTACCAGAGCCCCCACCATCCAGACTGCAAACTAGTGTCTACAGAAGTAATCACAAATGGTAAACAACTCTCTACAAGGCAGCTTATTCACTGCAGCCAAAGCGTCTCCACTAACAACACCCAAAGTCCACCTAAACCACTTACTTTATTTTTTTGCAATATAGATTGACAAGAATTTAAAGTCCCCTATCCAATTTAAATAAGATAACCCCCCACCATCCAGGATGCAAACTAATGACTATAGAAGTAATCACAAATGGTAAACCAACCTCTACAGGGCAGCTAATTAACCACAGCCAAAGCGTCCCCACTCCCAACACCAAACACCAGCCGCCCCCCCTCCCTTCAGATCCCAAATAAGCTTCCCCCGTCAACCTCTAAATAGCACCCTCCAGTGGTGAAAAGAAAGATTATTGTCAGATCCTAAATCAGCTTCTCTTGTCAACCTCTAAATAGCACCATCAAGTGGTGAAAAGAAAGAAACTGTCAGATCCCCAACCAGCTGCCCCTGTCAACCTCCAAATAGCACACTCCAGTGGTGAAAAGAAAGAACTGTCAGATCCCCAACCAGCTACCCCTGTCAACCTCCAAATAGCACACTCCAGTGGTGAAAAGAAAGAACTGTCAGATCCCCAACCAACTACCCCTGTCAACCTCCAAATAGCACACTCCAGTGGTGAAAAGAAAGAACTGTCCGATCCCCAACAAGCTGCCCCTGTCAACCTCACATCAGCACACTCCGGTGGTGAAAAGAGAGATTACCAAAGTGTTGATAACAGAAATTAAACAGCTGCGTTTAAAATCATAAAGGTGCAGTGCCTTTCATTAATGTTCAAATGAATCCTAATCAAAATATAGTAATTTTATCATATTAAGAGAGAAAAAAAAGAGAGAGAGAGAGAGAGAGAGAGAGAGAGAGAGAGGGAGTGGGGAGGGAGTTGGGACTGGAGGGAGGGGAAGGGAAGAAGGGAGGAGGGTGAGGGTTGGAGGCTGTCTAGGGTGGGGCTGTAATGGTTGCCAACCTGTGGTTTTGAGGAGTTCCGTTAGTCCGAAGGCACAGGCGAGGTTAGGTGGAGTAGATGTATCTCAGTGACATCCCCCTGAATCAGTACCTTGACCAAAACAGTTTGGAGTAGAGAGTCACTGGCAATGCACGGGCCGGCGCGTGTCACTCAGAAACTCCCCTCCAATGTTGGTTTGTCTCAATGTAGAATAGAAAAACAGAATAGGAAAAGATTGAAAAGATAGAATAAAGAACAAACGAGAAAGACAGAATAAATAATACAGAAAAAAGGAAGAAAAAGAAAAAAGAAACAGGGATGGAAAAGAATTTGATGAAGAACAGGTAACAGATGTGGCGTCGTCGTATGACGCTCATCCACACCCGAGCCGGTCTAGGCTTAACCTGTCTCGCCCGATTCCCGCTCCTAAATATAGGAGAAGGAATGGGAGAGGAGAAGAGATAAGCAGGCAGACAATGCTGGAATGTAGAGTTTATAGGTGAAAAGTAAAGTGGGTAGATGGCACGAACTAACCTCCATAATGTTAAACATTCTTCCTAAATGAATACTAATTGGCCACAAGGGGTCTAGATTAAGATTAGCGCTACAACTCAGGGTTAGCTTCTAGAAAGTAAGATTGGTTAAGATTGTAACTAACTTCAGGATTAGGGGTTCAACAGGGATAGAAAAGAACTTGAGAAGGAACAGGTAACAGATGTGGCGTCGTCGTATGACGCTCCTCCACACCCGAGCCGGTCTAGGCTTAACCTGTCTCGCCCGATTCCCGCTCCTAAATGTAGGAGAAGGAATGGGAGAGGAAAAGAGATGAGCAGGCAGAAAATGCTGGAATGTTGATTTTATAGGTGAAAAATAAAGTGGGTAGATGGCACAAACTAACCTCCATAGTCTTAAACATTCTTGGCTAAAGACTAATAATTAAAACCCACCAACCTTAAGGTTAGGGTGGGGTGAAGGGTGAGGGTTAGATTTCAAGGTCACAATGGGTAGGAGACTAATAGCATACAGCTAAAAACTAATGATTTAAACCCACCATCCTTAAGGTTAGGGTGGGGTGAAGGGTGAGGGTTAGATTTCAAGGTTACAATGGGTAGGAGACTAATAGCATACAGCTAAAAACTAATAATTTAAACCCACCATCCTTAAGGTTAGGGTGGGGTGAAGGGTGAGGGTTAGATTCTAAGTTACAATGAGTAGGAGGCTAGTAGCATACAGCTAAAGACTAATGATTTAAACCCACCAACCTTAAGGTTAGGGTGGGGTGAAGGGTGAGGGTTAGATTCCAAGGTCACAATGGGTAGGAGACTAATAGCATCCAGCTAAAAACTAATGATTTAAACCCACCATCCTTAAGGTTAGGGTGGGGTGAAGGGTGAGGGTTAGATTCTAAGTTACAATGAGTAGGAGACTAGTAGCATACAGCTAAAACCTAATGATTTAAACCCACCATCCTTAAGGTAAGGGTGGGTTAAAGGGTGAGGGTTAGATTCTAGGTTTGGTTAGGGTTAGAGCGAAAGATCAGGGTCAGGGGCTAAAAATAAGATAAATAAGTGGCATTAACAGACCTCCATCGTTTAAAACAATATTTGTAACTCCATCCTAAAACCATATTTATATTTCCTTCCATGAGCGGCGTTAGTTAAGCAAACCCAGAAACTCCTGTAATTGTAATAACCAAGAAGACATCTTTAGGACTAAAAAAATACAATCAAGCAAAATTGAAGAAATCCCAGACAAACATCATAATCATGTAATTTATGTCAACCTGAAATAACACAAAAGATCACTCTTCCTATATAAAGGCAAAGGAAGGGAGCTGAATCATAGTAAGTTGTTGCAGGATTTAGGTTTGGATCTCAAAATGAGTGTATAAGGAAGTGTTAATTTGGATCAATCTCATTTATTCCAAATCTTGACACATCATCAGTAGTGTGCCTTGGTATCAACAGATCGTTTCGGCCTTTTAAACACTATACGATCCTACTCCAAGGTGGCCCGACGAGGTGATCATTCTCGCCGTGTGTCAGACTAAATTTTGAAAAACATCCAAAAGGGATTTATGGCCAGCTCCTGAGAGCATCAGTCACAAGTTGGTTATGTCACCATGTAGTTATGAAGCCATGTATGTCTGGCCTTCTTTGTGCACTTAAGAATCAATTTCTCTTATTATATTTGCAATTAGAAATAGGACAATATTAGCCATCAACTTCTTTTCTCACTCATTACCAACAAGCTGTTGTTAAATCAACTCATACATTCACCATTGGGGCTTTATGAAAATCAGAAATTAAACAGTGTTAGCCATCCACTTTATTTCTTATTGATTCCAACAAGCTGTTGTTAAATCAACTCAAACATTCACCATTGGGGCTTTATGAAAATAAGGAATTAAACCGTGTTAGCCATCCACTTCATTTCTTATTGATTCCAACAAGCTGTTGTTAAATCAAATCACACTCTGTTGGTGCTGTATGAACACCAGAAATTGCATACTTTTAGCCATCAACCTCTTTCGTTAATTATTACCAAAAGCTGTTGTTAAATGCAATTATCAATTCACTGCTGGTACTGTATGAGAGCCGGAAATTGAATCCTTTTAGCCATCCACTTCTTTAATCATTCCCAAAAACTGTTGTTAAATGTATTCATCCATTTACTACTGGTGCTGTATGAGAACCAGAAATTGAACACTTTTAGCCATCCACTTCTTTCCTTAATCATTACCAAAAGCTGTTGCTAAATACAATAATCCAGTCACTGCTGGTGCTGTATGAAAACAAGAAATTGAACACCCTTTTAGCCATCCACTTCTTTCCTTAATTATTTCCAAAAACTATTGTTAAATATACGCATGACAACACTGCTGACACTCCATGAAAACCAGTAACTAAAACCAAAAACCTTTATTGTTGGAAATAGCCATTCATAATTACCTTCCGTATTCTAATGTTTTTTTATATTAGAGCCCCAGTCAGCGCAGCAATAAGCTGAACTTAAAGAGTAATAACAAACCTCCTGTAACCGACAGAAACTAAACATTTCACTTTCACCAGGATAAACTAAACCTCAGAAACCGCCAAAGAAAACCAGAAAATAGCTTCATACCTGTAAACCAGTCTACGTTATGGGCTCCGGTTGGCTTTGCTGCGATCAGATGTCAGTTCAATATTCACGCTCCCAACAGTTTAACCGTATTAGGGCTTCAAGTAAAAATCCTTCTGAGCAACAAGCTACGATCCGCTGCTGATGTGTCCAGCGACTTCTCCTATGAACAGCACCCAAGCTGTTCGTTATCCCTCAGCTAACAATCTGATTGCGCTACAAGCTTTATAGGGGGAAAGATAAGGAAGGCGGAGACGTCCCAGCTAACAGAATAACAAAATATTTCCCTAAAAACAGCTCATTAACTTCACAAAGGCTTAAATGACCAAAGAATAAAATACATCTCCAAGTCTGCTAAACCTATTCCCAGAGCCCCCACCATCCAGACTGCAAACTCGTGTCCACAGAAGTAATCACAAATGGTAAACAACTCTCTACAAGGCAGCTTATTCACTGCAGCCAAAGCGTCTCCACTAACAACACCCAAAGTCCACCTAAACCACTTCCCTTATTTTTTTGCAATCTAGATTGACAGGAATTTAAAGTCCCCTATCCAATTTAAATAAGATAACCCCCCACCATCCAGGATGCAAACTAATGACTACAGAAGTAATCACAAATGGTAAACCAACCTCCACAGGGCAGCTAATTCTCCACAGCCAAAGCGTCTCCACTATCAACCCCAAACAAGCTGTCCCCCCTCCCTTCAGATTCCAAACAAGCTACCCCCGTCAACTTCTAAATAGCACACTCCAGTGGTGAAAAGAACGATTGGTATCAGACCCTAAACCAGCTTTTCCTATCAATCTCTAAATAGCACCATCAAGTGGTGAAACGAAAAATACTGTCAGATCCCAAAACAGCTTCTCCTGTCAACCTCTAAATAGCACACTCCAGTGGTGAAACTGTCAGATCCCCCACCAGCTGCCCCTGTCAACCTACAAATAGCACAATCAAGTGGTGAAAAGAGAAACTGTCAGATCCCCAACAAGCTGCCCCTATCAACCTCCAAATAGCACCATCAAGTGGTGAAAAAAACTGTCAGATCCCCAACCAGCTGCTCCTGTCAACCTCCAAATAGCACACTCCAGTGGTGAAAAGAAAGAACTGTCAGATCCCCAACCAGCTGTCCCTGTCAACCTCCAAATAGCACACTCAAGTGGTGAAAAGAAAGAACTGTCAGATCCCCAACAAGCTGTCCCTATCAACCTCCAAATAGCACACTCCAGTGGTGAAAAGAAAGAACTGTCAGATCCCCAACCAGCTCCTCCTGTCAACCTCCCAATAGCACACTCCAGTGGTGAAAAGAAAGAACTGTCAGATCCCCAACAAGCTGACCCTGTCAACCTCCAAATAGCACACTCCAGTGGTGAAAAGAAAGAACTGTCAGATCCTAAACCATCTTCTCCTGTCAAACTCCCAACAGCCCACTCCAGTGGTGAAAAGAAATATTGTTGTCAGATCACCAACCAGCTCCTATCAACCCCCAAATAGCACACTCAAATGGTGAAAAGAAAAAATGCTGTCAGATCCCCAACCAACTTCTCCTGTCAACCTCTAAATAGCACACTAAAGTGGTGAAAAGAAAGAAACTGTCAGATCCCCCACAAGCTGCCCCTGTCAACCTCCAAAAAGCACACTCAAGTGGTGAAAAGAAAAAAACTGCCAGATCCTAAACCATCTTCTCCTGTCAACCTCACATCAGCACACTACGGTGGTGAAAAGAGAGATTATTAAAGTGTTGATAACGGAAATTAAACAGCTGCGTTTAAAAGTATAAAGGTGCAGTGCCCTTCATTAATGTCCAAATGAATCCTAATCAAAATATAGTAATTTTATCATATTAAGAGAGAAAAAAGAAGAGAGAGAGAGAGAGAGAGAGAGAGAGAGGGGGGTGGGGGGTTGGGGAGGGAGTTGGGACTGGAGGGAGGGGAAGGGAAGAAGGGAGGAGGGTGAGGGTTGGAGGTTGTATAGGGTGGGGCTGTAATGGTTGCCAACCTGTGGTTTTGAGGAGTTCCGTTAGTCCGAAGGCACAGGCGAGGTTAGGTGGAGTAGATGTATCTCAGTGACATCCCCCTGAATCGGTACCTTGACCGAAACAGTTTGGAGTAGAGAGTCACTGGCAATGCACGGGCCGACGCATGTCACTCAGAAACTCCCCTCCATTGTTGGTTCGTATCAATGCGGAATAGAAAA
Organism: Nothobranchius furzeri; assembly: GCF_043380555.1. NCBI lineage: Eukaryota > Metazoa > Chordata > Actinopteri > Cyprinodontiformes > Nothobranchiidae > Nothobranchius > Nothobranchius furzeri. Next base: position 32,477,074 of record NC_091750.1, on the reverse strand, counting down.
ACAGAATAGAAAAAGAATAGAAAAGGATAGAAAAGATAGAAAAGAGAAAAACCGAGAAAGACAGAATAGAGAATACAGAAAAAAGGAAGAAAAAGAAGAAAGAAACAGGGATGGAAAAGAATTTGATGAAGAACAGGTAACAGATGTGGCGTCGTCGTATGACGCTCCTCCACACCCGAGCCGGTCTAGGCTTAACCTGTCTCGCCCGATTCCCGCTCCTAAATATAGGAGAAGGAATGGGAGAGGAGAAGAGATGAGCAGGCAGACAATGCTGGAATGTAGAGTTTATAGGTGAAAAGTAAAGTGGGTAGATGGCACGAACTAACCTCCATAATGTTAAACATTCTTCCTAAATGAATACTAATTGGCCACAAGGGGTCTAGATTAAGATTAGCGCTACAACTCAGGGTTAGCTTCTAGAAAGTAAGATTGGTTAAGATTGTAACTAACTTCAGGATTAGGGGTTCAACAGGGATAGAAAAGAACTTGAGAAGGAACAGGTAACAGATGTGGCGTCGTCGTATGACGCTCATCCACACCCGAGCCGGTCTAGGCTTAACCTGTCTCGCCCAATTCCCGCTCCTAAATGTAGGAGAAGGAATGGGAGAGGAAAAGAGATGAGCAGGCAGAAAATGCTGGAATGTTGAGTTTATAGGTGAAAAATAAAGTGGGTAGATGGCACAAACTAACCTCCATAGTCTTAAACATTCTTGGCTAAAGACTAATAATTAAAACCCACCAACCTTAAGGTTAGGGTGGGGTGAAGGGTGAGGGTTAGATTTCAAGGTCACAATGGGTAGGAGACTAATAGCATACAGCTAAAAACTAATGATTTAAACCCACCATCCTTAAGGTTAGGGTGGGGTGAAGGGTGAGGGTTAGATTTCAAGGTTACAATGGGTAGGAGACTAATAGCATACAGCTAAAAACTAATAATTTAAACCCACCATCCTTAAGGTTAGGGTGGGGTGAAGGGTGAGGGTTAGATTCTAAGTTACAATGAGTAGGAGACTAGTAGCATACAGCTAAAGACTAATGATTTAAACCCACCAACCTTAAGGTTAGGGTGGGGTGAAGGGTGAGGGTTAGATTCCAAGGTCACAATGGGTAGGAGACTAATAGCATCCAGCTAAAAACTAATAATTTAAACCCACCATCCTTAAGGTAAGGGTGGGGTGAAGGGTGAGGGTTAGATTCCAAGGTCACAATGGGTAGGAGACTAATAGCATACAGCTAAAAACTAATGATTTAAACCCACCATCCTTAAGGTTAGGGTGGGGTAAAGGGTGAGGGTTAGATTCTAGGTTTGGTTAGGGTAAGAGCGAAAGATCAGGGTCAGGGGCTAAAAATAAGATAAATAGGTGGCATTAACAGACCTCCATCGTTTAAAACAATATTTGTAACTCCATCCTAAAACCATATCTATATTTCCTTCCATGAGCGGCGTTAGTTAAGCAAACCCAGAAACTCCTGTAATTGTAATAACCAAGAAGACATCTTTAGGACTAAAAAAACAATCAAGCAAAATTGAAGAAATCCCAGACAAACCTCATAATCATGTAATTTATGTCAACCTGAAATAACACAAAAGATCACTCTTCCTATATAAAGGCAAAGGAAGCGAGCTGAATCATAGTAAGTTGTTGCAGGATTTAGGTTTGGATCTCAAAATGAGTGTATAAGGAAGTGTTAATTTGGATCAATCTCATTTATTCCAAATCTTGACACATCATCAGTAGTGTGCCTTGGTATCAACAGATCGTTTCGGCCTTTTAAACACTATACGATCCTACTCCAAGGTGGCCCGACGAGGTGATCATTCTCGCCGTGTGTCAGACTAAATTTTGAAAAACATCCAAAAGGGATTTATGGCCAGCTCCTGAGAGCATCAGTCACAAGTTGGTTATGTCACCATGTAGTTATGAAGCCATGTATGTCTGGCCTTCTTTGTGCACTTAAGAATCAATTTCTCTTATTATATTTGCAATTAGAGATAGGACAATATTAGCCATCAACTTCTTTTCTCACTCATTACCAACAAGCTGTTGTTAAATCAACTCATACATTCACCATTGGGGCTTTATGAAAATCAGAAATTAAACAGTGTTAGCCATCCACTTTATGTCTTATTGATTCCAACAAGCTGTTGTTAAATCAACTCAAACATTCACCATTGGGGCTTTATGAAAATAAGGAATTAAACCGTGTTAGGGTTAGGGTTAGGGTTAGGTGGAGTAGATGGAGTAGATGTATCTCAGTGACATCCCCCTGAATCAGTACCTTGACCAAAACAGTTTGGAGTAGAGAGTCACTGGCAATGCACGGGCCGGCGCGTGTCACTCAGAAACTCCCCTCCAATGTTGGTTTGTCTCAATGTAGAATAGAAAAACAGAATAGGAAAAGATTGAAAAGATAGAATAAAGAACAAACGAGAAAGACAGAATAGAGAATACAGAAAAAAGGAAGAAAAAGAAGAAAGAAACAGGGATGGAAAAGAATTTGATGAAAAACAGGTAACAGATGTGGCGTCGTCGTATGACGCTCCTCCACACCCGAGCCGGTCTAGGCTTAACCTGTCTCGCCCGATTCCCGCTCCTAAATATAGGAGAAGGAATGGGAGAGGAGAAGAGATGAGCAGGCAGACAATGCTGGAATGTAGAGTTTATAGGTGAAAAGTAAAGTGGGTAGATGGCACGAACTAACCTCCATAATGTTAAACATTCTTCCTAAATGAATACTAATTGGCCACAAGGGGTCTAGATTAAGATTAGCGCTACAACTCAGGGTTAGCTTCTAGAAAGTAAGATTGGTTAAGATTGTAACTAACTTCAGGATTAGGGGTTCAACAGGGATAGAAAAGAACTTGAGAAGGAACAGGTAACAGATGTGGCGTCGTCGTATGACGCTCCTCCACACCCGAGCCGGTCTAGGCTTAACCTGTCTCGCCCGATTCCCGCTCCTAGATGTAGGAGAAGGAATGGGAGAGGAAAAGAGATGAGCAGGCAGAAAATGCTGGAATGTTGAGTTTATAGGTGAAAAATAAAGTGGGTAGATGGCACGAACTAACCTCCATAGTCTTAAACATTCTTGGCTAAAGACTAATAATTAAAACCCACCAACCTTAAGGTTAGGGTGGGGTGAAGGGTGAGGGTTAGATTTCAAGGTCACAATGGGTAGGAGACTAATAGCATACAGCTAAAAACTAATGATTTAAACCCACCATCCTTAAGGTTAGGGTGGGGTGAAGGGTGAGGGTTAGATTTCAAGGTTACAATGGGTAGGAGACTAATAGCATACAGCTAAAAACTAATAATTTAAACCCACCATCCTTAAGGTTAGGGTGGGGTGAAGGGTGAGGGTTAGATTCTAAGTTACAATGAGTAGGAGACTAGTAGCATACAGCTAAAGACTAATGATTTAAACCCACCAACCTTAAGGTAAGGGTGGGGTGAAGGGTGAGGGTTAGATTCCAAGGTCACAATGGGTAGGAGACTAATAGCATCCAGCTAAAAACTAATGATTTAAACCCACCATCCTTAAGGTTAGGGTGGGGTGAAGGGTGAGGGTTAGATTCTAAGTTACAATGAGTAGGAGACTAGTAGCATACAGCTAAAACCTAATGATTTAAACCCACCATCCTTAAGGTAAGGGTGGGGTAAAGGGTGAGGGTTAGATTCTAGGTTTGGTTAGGGTTAGAGCGAAAGATCAGGGTCCAGGGCTAAAATTAAGATAAATAGGTGGCATTAACAGACCTCCATAGTTTAAAACCTTATGTATCACCTTATCCTGAACGGCCCAATGCCTTTGTTAGGGTAAGAGCGAAAGATCAGGGTCAGGGGCTAAAAATAAGATAAATAGGTGGCATTAACAGACCTCCATCGTTTAAAACAATATTTGTAACTCCATCCTAAAACCATATTTATATTTCCTTCCATGAGCGGCGTTAGTTAAGCAAACCCAGAAACTCCTGTAATTGTAATAACCAAGAAGACATCTTTAGGACTAAAAAAAATACAATCAAGCAAAATTGAAGAAATCCCAGACAAACATCATAATCATGTAATTTATGTCAACCTGAAATAACACAAAAGATCACTCTTCCTATATAAAGGCAAAGGAAGGGAGCTGAATCATAGTAAGTTGTTGCAGGATTTAGGTTTGGATCTCAAAATGAGTGTATAAGGAAGTGTTAATTTGGATCAATCTCATTTATTCCAAATCTTGACACATCATCAGTAGTGTGCCTTGGTATCAACAGATCGTTTCGGCCTTTTAAACACTATACGATCCTACTCCAAGGTGGCCCGACGAGGTGATCATTCTCGCCGTGTGTCAGACTAAATTTTGAAAAACATCCAAAAGGGATTTATGGCCAGCTCCTGAGAGCATCAGTCACAAGTTGGTTATGTCACCATGTAGTTATGAAGCCATGTATGTCTGGCCTTCTTTGTGCACTTAAGAATCAATTTCTCTTATTATATTTGCAATTAGAAATAGGACAATATTAGCCATCAACTTCTTTTCTCACTCATTACCAACAAGCTGTTGTTAAATCAACTCAAACATTCACCATTGGGGCTTTATGAAAATCAGGAATTAAACAGTGTTAGCCATCCACTTCATTTCTTATTGATTCCAACAAGCTGTTGTTAAATCAAATCACACTCTGTTGGTGCTGTATGAAAACCAGAAATTGCATACTTTTAGCCATCAACCTCTTTCGTTAATTATTACCAAAAGCTGTTGTTAAATGCAATTATCAATTCACTGCTGGTACTGTATGAGAGCCGGAAATTGAATCCTTTTAGCCATCCACTTCTTTAATCATTCCCAAAAACTGTTGTTAAATGTATTCATCCATTTACTACTGGTGCTGTATGAGAACCAGAATTGAACACTTTTAGTCATAAGTGGTGGGCGTGGCCAGGGGGAAGGGGGCGTGGTCTCTAAACTCCGCCTACCCCCGATTTTTGGCCATGCCGAGTTCATAGACACGTGACTCGAGGCACTTTGTACCTTCCTAGCCCAAAACCGGAAGTTGGGCGGGCACTTCCGGTTGGCCCTACAGGCTCCAGACTCCGCCTACCCCCCCATTTTCGACCCTGGCCGACTCAACGGTACCACCGCCAAGTGTCTACGACCTTCCGTTCCCGAGATAGGGTTAGGGTTAGGGTTAGGTGTAAATTATTTATCTCGTCGACTCCCCCTGCCTCATCCGACGACTCAGCAGTTGAACTAGGGAGCCAAAGGCAATGCACTGGCCGACGCACGTCATCCGCAGCTCTTGTCTCCTTATTGACTACCAACTTGTTTCAAGAGTTGCAACCCAAATCGGTCTTATTGGCCATTCTATTTCTCCATTTCTGTTGTAGTCTCGTACAGGATCGTGTTCCAGTGTTGGTCTGCTTTGTTCATCTTTTCATGACACCATGTTTGGGCTATCGTATGCCCCTGAGGAGTTCCTAACTGGCGTTGGTTCATCCTCCTTAAAAGTCAATGAGCCAAGTCAGGTGTTCCTGTGTGCCCTTCAGGCATAGGGTAGGGTTAATATCCTTTAGGGTCAGAGTTATGATAAGGCGCTTGTTTGTTGTCCTAGATGGTAGGGTTTGGGTTTATGTTTAGGGTTAGGATTAAGTTCTAGGGTTAGGGCTAAGTTCTAGGGTTAGGGCTAAGTTTTAGGGTTAGGGCTAAGTTTTAGGGTTAGGGCTAAGTTTTAGGGTTAGGGCTAAGTTTTAGGGTTAGGGCTAAGTTTTAGGGTTAGGGCTAAGTTTTAGGGTTAGGGCTAAGTTTTAGGGTTAGGGCTAAGTTTTTAGGGTTAGGGCTAAGTTTTTAGGGTTAGGGCTAAGTTTTTAGGGTTAGGGCTAAGTTTTTAGGGTTAGGACTAAGTTTTAGGGTTAGGGCTAAGTTTTAGGGTTAGGATTTAAGTTTTAGGGTTAGGATTTAAGTTTTAGGGTTATGATTGTGTTTAGGGTTAGGATTTAAGTTTTAGGGTTATGATTGTGTTTAGGGTTAGTGGGTAGGGTTAGTTATGGTAAGATTAGAGTTAATTTTAGGCTTAGAGCTATTCTGGTCTATGGTTATGTTTAGAGTAAGTATGAGGGGTGGGGTAAATTTGGGTTAAGTATATTTGGAGAATTTGACACATCATCAGTAGTGGACCTTGGGATCATGAGGTGTTTCGGCCATTATCACTATACACCTTCACCCAAGGGAGGCCCACCAGGTGTGATCAAGGCCTGGTGTGTGTCATCTAATCCAATCAGGTTTTTAGTGAGCAGCCAAATGGGATTTTTGGTCAGTTTCGAGGGATTTTTTGTCAGTTTCGAGAGCAATGTCTATGATTTCTTTATTTAAATTTTATTTCTATGATAATTAAATAATATTTTTATATATTAGTTAATTTGTTTTCAAAAAGCCATTGTTGGGTAAAGCCCTGATTTAAGCAAGCTAGGTTGATTGTTTATTTGTATAACCTGTCCATTCATTCATCCATCCATTCATTCAGTCTACTATTTATCAACTTTTTTTTACTTTTGAGTCTGCGGCAATTTAGGTAGATTAGATTTTAAGGTTAATTAAATTTATCATATTTATTTAAGTAATCTTTACATGTGTCACTTAGTAATTATCCAAGTTCGGTAGAACTATGTTGGTTACATTTATTTGCCAAGAGAGATTGTTGATTAACTTCTGTCTAGTATTTCCTTTAAACCTGGTACGTTCGGGTTGGGTTCTAAACATAAGTTGTTCTCTAAGATACTAAGGGGAGGAAATTCAGGAGCCTAGGTCCCGTTGCATCCACGACCTAGCCACCTAAGCTGGGCTAGGGGATGTGTAGTTTTAGGGGTGGTGTCAATTTGAAGGAGCCCAATTGGTGCTAACCGTGCATCCAGCAGTGGGGATTGAGGAGCCCCCCCAGGAATAGGGTTAGGGTTAGGGTTAGGGTTAGGGTTAGGGTTAGGTATAAGGGGTAAGTACCACTTTAAAATATGGGGGCAAACTTTTTGAGGACCAGCTAGAGACACCATTCCACTTCCCAGGGCTTCAGGGGGCCCGGCTGGAGGCTGTGGTAAAGTTGCCCAAAGTTTGCCCCCAATGCATCATGGGTAAAAACAATCAAACGTCTCTCACGGCCAGGGAAGTGGGGGCATAGCTCAGAGACCGCGGCTACCCCCCCATTTGTGGCCACGCCGAATCCAACGGTACCACCCACAAGTCTCTACGACCTTCCTAGCCGGAGATATGATTGGTTGAAGTCGCCCCATTGAAACGAATGGGAGGCGGGTGAGTGAAAAATTTCTAAGTGTCAGGGGCCAAATCCTTCCCCCAGAAACCTCACATGAGCACGTTTCAGACCATTTGGAGTCCAATGTTACCTACTTTGAGTGACCAATTTTCCCAACCCATACTTAGGGTAAGTGTAAGTGGGTTAGGGTTAGGGTTAGGGTGGGTTAGGGTTAGGGTTAGGGTTAGGGTTAGGGTTAGGTGTAAATTATTTATCTCGTCGACTCCCCCTGCCTCATCCGACGACTCAGCAGTTGAACTAGGGAGCCAAAGGCAATGCACTGGCCAACGCACGTCATCCGCAGCTCTTGTCTCCTTATTGACTACCAACTTGTTTCAAGAGTTGCAACCCAAATCGGTCTTATTGGCTATTCTATTTCTCCATTTCTGTTGTAGTATCGTACAGGATCGTGTTCCAGTGTTGGTCTGCTTTGTTCATCTTTTCATGACACCATGTTTGGGCTATCGTATGCCCCTGAGGAGTTCCTAACTGGCGTTGGTTCATCCTCCTTAAAAGTCAATGAGCCAAGTCAGGTGTTCCTGTGTGCCCTTCAGGCATAGGGTAGGGTTAATATCCTTTAGGGTCAGAGTTATGATAAGGCGCTTGTTTGTTGTCCTAGATGGTAGGGTCTGGGTTTATGTTTAGGGTTAGGATTAAGTTTTAGGGTTAGGGCTAAGTTTTAGGGTTAGGGCTAAGTTTTAGGGTTAGGGCTAAGTTTTAGGGTTAGGGCTAAGTTTTAGGGTTAGGGCTAAGTTTTAGGGTTAGGGCTAAGTTTTAGGGTTAGGGCTAAGTTCTAGGGTTAGGGCTAAGTTTTAGGGTTAGGGCTAAGTTTTAGGGTTAGGGCTAAGTTTTAGGGTTAGGATTTAAGTTTTAGGGTTAGGTTTTAAGTTTTAGGGTTATGATTGTGGGTTAGGGTTAGGGTTAGGGTTAGGGTTAGGGTTAGGAATAGGGGGTAAGTACCACTTTGTTATCGAGGGTCTTTCTGGCTCTGAACCACTCAGAGCCACCATTCAACTTTTGCCGCACTCAGGGGGACCGGCCGGAGGCGGGGGTACCAAAGACCCCAAGATTGCCGCAAAGCATCATGGGTAAAAACAATCAAACATCTCTCACGGCCAGGGAAGTTGGATCTTAGCTTAGCCACTGCGGCTACCCCCCCATTTGTGGCCACGCCCGATCCAACGGTACCACCCCCGAGTCTCTACGACCTTCCTAGCCGGAGATATGATTGGTTAGGGTTAGGGTTAGGGTTAGGGTTAGGGTTAGGAATAGGGGGTAAGTACCACTTGATGATCGCGGTTCTTTCTGGCTCTGAACCACTCAGAGCCACCATTCAACTTTTGCCGCGCTCAGGGGGACCGGGTTAGGGTTAGGGTTAGGGTGGGTTAGGGTTAGGGTTAGGGTTAGGGTTAGGTATAAGGGGTAAGTACCACTTTGTTATCGAGGGTCTTTCTGGCTCTGAACCACTCAGAGACACCATTCAACTTTTGCCGCACTCAGGGGGACCGGCCGGAGGTGGGGGTACCAAAGACCCTAAGATTGCCGCAAAGCATCATGGGTAAAAACAATCAAACATCTCTCACGGCCAGGGAAGTGGGATCTTAGCTTAGGGGCCGCGGCTACCCCCCCATTTGTGGCCACGCCCGATCCAACGGTACCACCCCCGAGTCTCTACGACCTTCCTAGCCGGAGTTGGGTCAACTTCCTGTAGAAGGGGGGCGTGGCCTGGAGACTCCGCCTACCCCCCCATTATTGACCCCGCCCAGTCGATTGGCACCGCCCCCAAGACACGCCCCCTTTAAGTCCCCCACACTTCTCGTTTTCACTGTCTAAAAGTCATAAGTGGTGGGCGTGGCCAGGGGGAAGGGGGCGTGGTCTCTAAACTCCGCCTACCCCCGATTTTTGGCCATGCCGAGTTCATAGACACGTGACTCGAGGCACTTTGTACCTTCCTAGCCCAAAACCGGAAGTTGGGCGGGCACTTCCGGTTGGCCCTACAGGCTCCAGACTCCGCCTACCCCCCCATTTTCGACCCTGGCCGACTCAACGGTACCACCGCCAAGTGTCTACGACCTTCCGTTCCCGAGATAGGGTTAGGGTTAGGGTTAGGGTTAGGGTTTAGGGTTTAGGGTTAGGGTTAGGGTTAGGGTTAGGGTTAGGTATAAGGGGTAAGTACCACTTTAAAATATGGGTTAGGGTTAGGTGGAGTAGATGGAGTAGATGTATCTCAGTGACATCCCCCTGAATCAGTACCTTGACCAAAACAGTTTGGAGTAGAGAGTCACTGGCAATGCACGGGCCGGCGCGTGTCACTCAGAAACTCCCCTCCAATGTTGGTTCGTCTCAATGTAGAATAGAAAAACAGAATAGAAAAAGATTGAAAAGATAGAATAAAGAAAAAACGAGAAAGACAGAATAGATAATACAGAAAAAAGGAAGAAAAAAGAAAGAAACAAAGATAGAGAAGAATTTGATGAAGAACAGGTAACAGATGTGGCGTCGTCATATGACGCTCAACCACACCCGAGCCGGTCTAGGCTTAACCTGTCTCCCCCAATTCCCTCTTCTAAGTATAGGAGAAGGAATGGGAGAGGAAAAAGAGATGAGCAGGTAGATCACGCCGGAGTGTAGAGTTTATAGGTGAAAAGTAAAATGGGTAGATGGCACAAACTAACTTCCCTAGTTTTAAACCTTCTTCCTAAATCCGTACTAATTGGCCACAAGGGGTCTAGAGTAAGATTAAGATTAGCGCTACACCTCATGGTTAGCATCTAGAAAGTAAGATTGGTTAGGATTGGAACTACACTTCAGAGTTAGGGGTTTAACAGGGATAGAAAAGAACTTGAGAAGGAACAGGTAACAGATGCGGCGTCGTCGTCTGACGCTCAACCACACCCGAGCCGGTCTAGGCTTAACCTGTCTCCCCCAATTCCCGCTCCTAAGTATAGGAGAAGGAATGGGAGAGGAAAAGAGATGAGCAGGCAGACAACGCTGGAATGTAGAGTTTATAGGTAAAAAGTAAAGTGGGTAGATGGCACAAACTAACCTCCCTAGTTTTAAACTTCGTAGCTAAAAACTAGTGATTTAAACCCACCAACCTTAAGGTAAGGGTGGGGTGAAGGGTGAGGGTTAGATTCCAAGGTCACAATGGGTAGGAGACTAGTAGCATACAGCTAAAGACTAATGATTTAAAACCACCAACCTAAAGGTTAGGGTGGGGTGAAGGGTGAGGGTTAAATTCCAAGGTCACAATGGGTAGGAGACTAGTAGCATACAGCTAAAAACTAATGATTTAAACCCACCATCCTTAAGGTTAGGGTGGGGTGAAGGGTGAGGGTTAGATTCTAGATGTACAATGAGTAGGAGACTAGTAGCATACAGCTAAGGACTAATGATTTAAACCCACCAACCTTAAGGTTAGGGTGGGGCGAAGGGTGAGAGTTAGATTCTAGGTGTAAAATGAGTAGGAGACTAGTAGCATACGGCTAAAGACTAATGATTTAAACCCACCAACCTTAAGGTTAGGG